>NC_137606.1:44186174-44406174 GCF_963280865.1 Gymnoscopelus braueri
TCCGCAAGCTCAAAACGTGTCGCTTCGCGCCGTGTTTCGAGCTTGTGGATCTGCTATTTTCGATGTTTTTGTGTGACGCTGTAGCAGTGGTGGAAAAAGTACTCAAATTCTTTACTTAAGTAAAAGTACCAATACTGCAATATAAAAATACTCTGTTACAAGTAAAAGTCCAGAATGCAAAATGTACTTGAGTAAAAGTACAAAAGTATTGGCATCAAAATGTACTTAAAATACCAAAAGTAAAAGTACTAAATATTTGAAAATAGCCGATCTACAAGCTCACAACGCGTCGCATCGCTTGTAGATCTGCTATTTTCAAATAGCCTAGGTATTAAATAGGGTTAAAGTGGTTAATGTATGTTTCATTATATCATCAGTTATATCTGAAAAGTAACTAGTAACTAAAGTTTTCAAATAATTGTAGTAGAGTAAAAGTACAATATTTGCCTCTGAGATGTAGTGGAGTAGAAGTAAAAGTATTGGAAATTGGAAATACTCAAGTAAAGTACAAATACCTCAAAATTGTACTTAAGTACAGTACTTAAGTAAATGTACTTAGTTACTTTCCACCACTGCGCTGTAGTGTGATCAAGTAGGGTATTAATTTATGAAAAAAACTAAAATATGGAGATGGGAGGTTTCGGCCCGACAGCAACAAAATAGTCTCAAGTAGTGCACCCCCCGAGCACACATGTACCAATTAGAGAGCATTTGAGCTTTACTAGACAGATGATCTGTAAGGCAGCTGTGTTGAGTTTTACCAGACTGTGTGCTGATTTAGTCTGGGCAGATAGAGAGACTATTGGAGAGAGAGAGAGAGAGAGAGAGAGAGATCCATGATTTAAAACCTGGCAATGGAAGTGACTGCTTGGCTCCATGCATAGATGATACTGATGACATGATTATTGTCTCATTCTCTCTGTGTGTGTGTGTGTGTGTGTGTGTGTGTGTGTGTGTGTGTGTGTGTGTGTGTGTGTGTGTGTGTGTGTGTGTGTGTGTGTGTGTGTGTGTGTGTGTGTGTGTGTGTGTGTGTGTGTGTGTGTGTGTGTGTGCGCGTGTGTGCGTGCGTGCACTGTAGCTGGCTCCAGAAAACACGTTGATGTCGTTCGAGAGCACTGTGGAGGTTGGTGCAGTGGGACTGGAAACGGATGTCAGCATTAGGTAAAGACACTAATACTGTGTGTGTTTGTGGAGCGTGCGTACGTGTATGTTAGTGTGTGAGCGTATGAATGTCATGTTGGCATAACTCCTCAATACATCTGCAACACTGAAGAACAGCTGGATATGTTGATATAAATGTATGTATGATATCGTCTCTGTCGGGTGGAAACCTCATGTCCAAAACTGTTACTTTCAGGATTCAAACTCCAAAATAGCTTAAGTATCAGATCTACAAGCTCGAATACTTTTGATGCTTTTGTGTGACACTGTAGTGCCCTCCTGCAGATCGGTCTGCAGGAGGGCACTACAAGGACCACATGAAGGTGCTACTCAAGAACTGCAACGTTACCACCCTCCAACCGGGAAAGGATGGCAGCAGATCGAGACACCTGGCGTTCTTCCTGCCTCTCGGGTGTCTCCCACCTGGAGGAGAAGACATCCCTAAGACGTGCAGAGACTCACTGTCAGCGGCATGAACGCACTGCAAGGACTATGCAACCAGGTTCAACACACACCTGCCCCACGTGTGGAAAAGTGTGTGGGTCAGCAATTGGTCTACACCAGTGGCTTTCAACCTTTTTCATGCCAAGGACCCCTAAATTGATATACATTTGGCCGCGGACCCCCATCTCAAAACGTTTTGTGCCAGGGACCCCCAGAAGAGAAGATTTGTGTTCTTCTGCAAAATTCTACAGAATTCCACACTTTCAAGATTTTTTGAAAATGTTCAAAAATAACAGATATAAAAGCTCACAGCTGTGAGCTTGTATATCTGCTATTTTTGAATGGCCAACGTATACAATATGGATAAAGGGGTGAAAATGTATTAACACCTTTTGCTGGGGACCCCCTGGAACCCCCCCCCCCCCAAGGACCACTGGTGGTCCCCGGACCACTGGGTGAGAACCACTGGTCTACACAGCCACATGAGGTGGCATGAGCGCACCAAGCACTGAAAACCCCCCTTCCCCCCCGGGAGATATGAAGTCATCATCGACGACTATGGACTGCCATAAGCACAGTGCACAGCTCGAAAATGAACACACACACACGCGCACGCGCACACACACACACACACACACACACACACACACACACACACACACACACACACACACACACACACACACACACACACACACACACACACACACACACACATGCGAGAGAGAAAGAGAGATACAGCACCATGGAGACTCTGTGATGGCACAGACAGTGGCTCTGCTGGACAAACTGCATGACAGTAGGTCATTAAATAGATTCATTATGCACATATCTGTCAGAAACTGTGTTTTGAAATTACGTTCCCTTCTGAGTGTAGCCCTGAGATTCATATCAAGCTAACGTAAAGCATTTCCTGAGAAGTAATGGTTTAGATATAATCGTCTTTGTCGGGTAGAAACCTCATATGTCCAAAACTGTTACTTCTCGCGCCTCAATACTTTTGTGTGACGCTGTAGTATGATCAAGCAGGGCATTCGTTTACGAAAAAACACAAAAGGTTCAAATTTGGCCATAGGTTTCTGCTCGACAGCAACGATATTATACAATGAAAAGGTTGACTTTTTGTTGTCTTTTTGAGTTCATGTGTGTTGGTGCTTGGGGACATATTAAAGAGAGGACCAAAGACTTGTAGACATAAGCTCATAAGGCATGAACCAGTGTTCACCTATGGTCTGTCTTACTGATGAAACCCTGTCTCCGAATGGTCAATGGCCAACGTGTTGCATTGTGAGCTTGTAGATCTGCTATTTTCATCGAATGTTTGTTCCACAATAGGGACGCTAGGGTTCAGGGGGTTGGTGGGTTTTATGTAAAGCCGGTGGGAGACTTTTATGTGTGGGGGAGTTTCAATCTTGGACCTTTTGGATTTAGTGCTTAAGAAGGCTGAAAGTGTGCTACTGAACTCTCTGTATGGTCAGGCTAAGCTGGGCATTTGGCTGACCCAGCAGGAATAAGATGAGTGGTGTCAGTCCTACAGATCCTCTGTGGAGACGGATGATCTCTGCGTGCCTCAGGTTATAGTGCATGCATGTATATCTCTCTGAGGCTTGTTATTGTTGCAATGTTGCATTTAAGAATGTTGGGGGTCTGAGGAACGCAAATTATGTACTGTGTGGGTTGATTATTATTTGTGCTTTCGCTGGCTGCTGCTATTGTAGTTCATTGTTTTCTTTTTAACTGTTTGGTGGTCATGTGGGGAGCCCTTGAGGGTGCCGACCCACAGGTTGAGAACCACTAAGGCTACAGTATGTTCAGACTGGCAGCCCCAAATATGATTTTTTGGCTTGTCCAGATTGGAATCAGATTGTTTTTCGTTGTTTTTGAAGTCTGAACTTCACTTCACTGTCATCTGGGGATTCCCCCCCCCAAATCCCTGGGAACCACTGCTTCAAACCTTTATTCTTTACTATCTGGTATGATGTCATGTTTAAAAATGATGTCATGATTTATTAGAAAATAAACGCTCTCTCTCTCTCTCTCTCTCTCTCTCTCTCTCTCTCTCTCTCTCTCTCTCTCTCTCTCTCTCTCTCTCTCTCTCTCTCTCTCTCTCTCTCTCTCTCTCTCTCTCTCTCTGTAGTTATGATGGAGTGCCGTTCCTGATGCATGACGTCAGTCTGTCCAGGACCACCAACGTAGCGCAGGTGTTCCCCAACCGAACACACACCGACGCCTCTCACTTCACCTGGGCTGAGCTGCAGCAGCTCAACGCCGGGGACTGGTTCCTATCGGTGAGACACACACACACGGACACGCACACGCACACGAACACACACACACACACACACACACACACACACACACACACACACACACACACACACACACACACACACACACACACACACACACACACACAAGGTACTGTAGGTAGGTAGGTAGGTGGGAGTTATGTTATGTAATCAGAGAGAAAAGTCTGTTTTTCTCAGCGTTGTTTAAGTCCACACTTCACAAGAGCTACAGTAGCTCAAAGCTCATTTCACACAGATTGAAATGAACTAGTTTCACATTCATAGTTCACTAATATGAATTGTGAACTACATTCCCAGTCCCCCAAAAATGTACGAGTTGATTTGCATTGTTATTCCACTTTAAATGAGCTGCTCCAAGCTATTATTTTACAACAGAACATCCTCCTACCCATCCATCCACCCCCCCTTAGCACCAGGTCATGAGATACTGTGTCTTACTATAGAATCACAGATTTATTTTAAAAGTATATCGTCTCTGTCGGGTGGAAACCTCATATGTCCAAAACTGTTAATTTTCAGGATTCCAATTCAAAAGTAGGGAAAGTTGGAGGTCCACAAGCGCCGCGTTTCGAGCTTGTGGATCTGCTACTTTTGATGCTTTTGTGTGACGCTGTAGTATGATCAAGTAGGGCGTTAATTTACGAAAGAACACAAAATGTTAGAATATGGAGTTTCTGCCCTACAGCAACAAAATTATGTTTTATCACGTAAGCCAGTGGTGTGTAAAAAACGGCCCACGTAGGCCAAAACCGATCCCTGTTGCAATAATATCTGCATTCCTCTTTAAATGCCCAGTTTTCACTGTCAGTGTTCCTCTTTAGGCTTTTGGTCAGTGCCATTTTCTCTTATTTTTGCCAACAGGTTTTAGCGAACTCTAGCTGGCTGCACACATAGCTCCCCAGCTGCAACCAATCAGTCCATTAATGCCGAATACAGCCAATCTACAAGCTCATAATGTTCCGTGTCCACAACGCGCTGTGAGCTTGTAGGTCTGTAATACAGACCACTAATGTGTTGTATGTCTGGGAGGAGCTGGGTTAGTAATTATGAGAATAAAAGTAGCCTTATGTCAAATCATAATTATTAGAATGTGCTCATGGTCATGGCACATGGTCATGAATTCATTATTCACAATAATGGAAAAACAGCTTGTTTGCAGTTTATTATGCCACCACAGCTCGTTTATCTTTGATCCATTCTCTTCATCACAAATGTCTATTTAACTATCAAATTCTCAAATTAAACTATTTTCTGGCCCTTTATCTAATGCCAATCGTATTTGCCGACTTGCTGACTTAAACAATGTGTCACATAATGCCAAAATTTGAGAAAAAAAGAAGAGCTGCAGACAGCAAATGTCTACTGTAGTTGGAATGGAAATTGTATTGAGCCCTTTTCCACACTAACACTGTTTATCAAACACCCACGTGATATTAAGAAATGTTCTCTGAGTTACTAATTCTTAATTTTATCGTCTCTGTCGGGTGGAAACCTCATACGTCCAAAATTGTTACTTTTCAGGATTAAAATCCAAAAATATCAAAAGTAGCAGATCGACAAGCTTTCGAGCTTGTGGATCTGCTACTTTTGATGCTTTTGTGTGATGTTGTAGTACAGTATGATCAAATAGGGCGTTAATTTTCGAAAAAACACTTTTATATATTTCTCAATGCTTCGTGGTTTCCTTACAGTCTTTTACCTATTTCTGTGAAGCACATTGAACTGCACTTGATGTATGAAATGTGCTATATAAATAAACTTTGATTGATTGATTGATCATGTGCTCCCAGAGGGATCCGTTCGGTACGGTGTCGTCCCTGTCGGAGGCGGTGCGCCTCAGGGCTCAGAACCAGAGCGTTCCCTCCCTGGCCCAGTTCCTGGAGGTGGCCGCCCGCAGCAACAAGCTGGTGCTGTTTGACCTCCGCAGGCCACCGTCTGGACACCCTTACAGTGACAGCTACATCAACACCACCCTGCGGGTGGTGCGAGCACATGTCAACTCCTCACAGGTGTGTGTGTGTGTGTGTGTGTGTGTGTGTGTGTGTGTGTGTGTGTGTGTGTGTGTGTGTGTGTGTGTGTGTGTGTGTGTGTGTGTGTGTGTGTGTGTGTGTGTGTGTGTGTGTGTGTGTGTCTCTTTTCAAGTGGACTCATACTGTACAGACATGACATCTGACCTTTTCACTTTTCCTGAAAAGCCTTTTTCCCCCCTTTGTAATTGTGCCTGATATGCCTAGTGTGAAAAGAGGCCAATTCGCACCTGGCACCATTTCACGCTTGGCAAATCCTCCCCTTTGTCCGTGACGAAGCTTGGACAATTCACTGATGTTTCACTAAAGTGCCAATGGCAGGGTCTCTGAAACTTTGGAATTTCACATCTTGAATGTATTATGTGTGTTATGTGTGTGCTGTGCTGTACTGTAGGTGCTGTGGCTGCCCTCTGAGGACAGAGACCTGGTCCAGGCTGTAGACCCAGACCTCCAGCAGACCTCCGGGGAGACGGCCTCCATACAGGAGCTGACAGACAGCCACATCACCAGACTCAACCTGCACTACAGCTCCATGTCACAGCAGCAGATCAGGTGTGTTTTACTCTGTCTCTGCCTGTGACGTGTGACGGAGTCTAGTGTTTATCAGATGATCTGGGATCTCTGGCTATAGCAGGGGTCTTCAACGTTTTTCAGCTCAAGGACCCCTTAGCTGAGAGTGGCTAGAACTGGGTGGAAACTGGGTTGGAATATTTAAAAAGCCAGTGGGTGTACAATACATTAAGTCTATTAGCGCTGGTTTTCTCCGCTGTTCTCGCACCTACATTGAATTTAGATTTCCCCAGACGTGTCGGTTTGACAGAAATCTCCAGTTGTCCTGCCGCACCAGCCAGGCTAACACACTATTATGTCCCCACCAGCTAAAACCTTACGTTATTTATTCTGTTGTGCGATGTGTCTCTTGCCAATAATAACAGATTTTCAGGCCTAAACCTTGACGTAATGCTTAATTTATTTCGCCGGGAACATATGTTATTTTTGACGAGAAACACCATTACGACAACGTAAATTAGGCATTATGCTGAGAGAGAGAGAGAGAGAGAGAGCGAGAGAGCGAGCGAGAGAGAGAGAGAGAGCGAGAGAGCGAGCGAGAGAGAGAGAGAGAGAGAGAGAGAGAGAGAGAGAGAGAGAGAGAGAGAGAGAGAGAGAGAGAGAGAGAGAGAGAGAGAGAGAGAGAGAGAGAGAGAGAGAGAGAGAGAGAGAGGGAGGGGTGGAAAGGAGGAGCAGAGAATCCACAGATGGCAGGGTGACTCAGAGGTATAACACAGTTACACTCTTCCCTCTCTTGAATCATAGAGGATATTTCACCGCAAGAGATTAGACTATTTTTTAAATGAACCATGACATGTGAATCATCCATCTCATCCAACTTTCAGTTTTTCTGTCTGTCTGTCTACTTATCTGTCAGTCAGTTTGTATGTCTCTGCCTATCTGTCTCTGTTTGTCTGGTTTGTCTGCCTGTGTCATGATCATTAGACTTTCAAAGGCTGAAACTTGCTTTCATCTCAAGTCACCTCAAGTGTGTGTGTGTGTGTGTGTGTGTGTGTGTGTGTGTGTGTGTGTGTGTGTGTGTGTGTGTGTGTGTGTGTGCGCGCGCGCATGTACGCTTGCGTGTATTCACTTGTGGTATGTTGGATGTTGTTTTTTAAAAAGATCACTAATTATCCATGCGTACCCCCTCCTCTCCAACCTCCTTTTCTCTCTCTCTCTCTCCCCTACAGTAAGTACAAGTCGGTGAACATCAGCACCAACCTGTTTGTGATCAGTCAGACGTGGCTGTACTCCCTGGCCTGGTGTGCAGGAGTCCAGTCTGTCACCACCAACTCTGTCCACCTGCTGGCTCACATGCACAAGCCTCTGTTCCTCATGGTGAGTGAGTTCACCTCCATGCATTCATTATCATTACACTGGCTCCATAGTGAGTTCACCTCTATGCATTCATTATCATTACACTGGCTCCATAGTGAGTTCACCTCTATGCATTCATTATCATTACACTGGCTCCATAGTGAGTTCACCTCTATGCATTCATTATTATTACACTGGCTCCATAGTGAGTTCACCTCTATGCATTCATTATCATTACACTGGCTCCATAGTGAGTTCACCTCTATGCATTCATTATTATTACACTGGCTCCATAGTGAGTTCACCTCTATGCATTCATTATCATTACACTGGCTTCATGGTGAGTTCACCTCTATGCATTCATTATCATTACACTGGCTCCATAGTGAGTTCACCTCTATGCATTCATTATTATTACACTGGCTTCATGGTCACTGGCTGTTATTGTTACAGTAGGTAACCCTTTAAGTAAGGAAGTAGGGAGGAGATATTAGTATTAGTATAGTATTAGTATTGTCGGTATCAGCCTGAGCCCGGGAGCCTATCCCCGTTCCGCAGTGCGCTACCGCTTAACACATTGACCGCCGGGCCCGTAGTTCTACGGGCCGTTAAATCCAACGGTTAAGCGCCGATCCCGTAGCCTACGGGCTGTGGTGCTTTTTCCTTTTTTTAGATTTTTTTTTTTTTTTTCAATTTTCTAGGTGGACCATTTTCAGTGTAACACCACCCGATGTCGACCGGAAGTGCGATCCCGTTTTTTGTTTCCCGTCTGCCTCCATTCTAAGTCGTACACAAAAACCCCTGTAAAAGCCCCTGTAAACATGTAGTTTTTCATCCTCGCATTTCCCATGTTAACTTAAACGGTCAGAACTCAAACATGGCGGCTCCGTTTGACACGTGGTTTGGACTGGTACACGCAGGGAGATGTCGCCGATGTAAACAGACCGTGTACGGATCAATCTTAAGGATTTTAACAAGATCTATGGCGACGTGAAAAAAACAAAAAACAACAATAAAACGTTGGCACTGGTGAGTACATTATGAGATTAACCTCTGGCGGTCAATGTGTTAATATAGCGTCACAACCATTATTTTATACTTTGGCTATTCAAAAATAGCAGATATACAAGCTCATAGAGATCTGCAGATCTGCAATTTTTAAAAACATCTTGAACATTATATAACATTTTAAATATGTATATTTTTAAGCGAACATTTTTAACTCAAATCTTTCCTTCTGGGGGTCCCTGGAACACAATATTTTGAGATGGGGGGGGGGGGGTCAGTGGCCAAATACATATAATTTTGGCGGTCCTTGACATTAAAACGTTATATAGCAAAACTGATATAGCAACATCGAATTTTCAGAAAACTGTTAGGATTCGGGTCTTAATGGGTTTAACCATAGATATATATATAAAGGCCAGATGGCTCAAGGGGGTGTCGCAAGCGTAGCTCAACCGCGGCCATCTTGCAACAGTCATTCATAACATTATGTCTATGGTGCATATACTTTGAAATAACCATAGCGTGCTAAATTTTTTTTTCAGTTTTGTAAACACCAAAGATGTAGTTATGATACCGCATACTTTTTAAAAAAAAATTATAACATTAAATATGCAGTATCATAAATACATCTTTGGTGTTTACAACACACCAAACCGTTTGAAAATCGGATGAAAATTGAGCACGCTATGGTTATTTCAAAGTATATAATGTTATGAATGACCGTCCCAAGATGGCCGCCATGTGGCAACGTCGTACTCCATTGGCCAGCAGCGCGGGTGAGTCATCTAGCCTTTATATATATCTATGGGTTTAACCACAACAAGTTGAACCCGAAGACATAAAGCAGGGTTGAGACCCACTGATATATTGGTTTGGTCTTAATGGGTTAAACCCTGTAGTCTTACAGAAACAACTCGAGTTACAACTGTACTTGGATTGGTTTCCCCCCCCGTCTACACCAAATCTCTTGGTGGGCTTGTAGAGCGGCTGTTTTTGGCTAATGTCCCCCCCCCCCCATAAATATGTATACTGGGGTTCAAGTGGCTAATTATGCATTAATGCCAGGAAATGACAAAGTTAATGCAGATACACAAGCATGTAATCTGTTATAAGCTGCAACCAGTTCTCGGTTTGCAATTGACGCTTTGGACAGACAGACAGACCGATCAACTGTTTGATTGATTGGTCTCCCGATTTGAATCGTTTTTTCAGGACAATTTGAAAGAAACCAGTGTTACTCATCTTTTTTGGTGGCAGAGCAGTAGAATGAGAACTTTCCCATGTTTGTTCTAAATTTGGGTGGTTCTCTCTCTCTCTCTCTCTCTCTCTCTCTCTCTCTCTCTCTCTCTCTCTCTCTCTGTGTTTCTCTCTATCTCTCTCTCTCTCTCTCTCTCTCTCTCTCTCTCCCTCCCTCTCTATCTCTCTCTCTGTTTCTCTCTCTCTCTCTCTGTTTCTCTTTGGACGAGCTTCGGCTTATAATCCATTGTGACGCTTTTAATTGGTGATATTTTGCTTTTAATTGTTGCCAATAAAATATTCTATTCTATTCTCTCTGTGTAGACTCCAGAGGACTACAGCATGATGTGGATTCTGACTGATGTGGTGTCAGCAGTTCTCATCACTGCTGTCTTCATATTCCATTGGTGGGTGAACACACGCACGCACGCACACCTATGCACACATGCACGCACCTACACATGCACATACCTAGGCACGCACGCACGCACACACTCTCACACAACATCAATCAATCAATTTGCCAAATTATGGTCACACTTGCAGAAATGGCAAACACGCTGAGGGACATAATAATTATGTTCTCTGAATGTGTCAGCTAAAAATACATAAAAATAGGTTTGAATTAGCCTTAATTGAACATTTCCTCTTTGAGAGAATGAAGAGTTGATACTAATATCCATTTTAGAAGATGTATTCAATACAAAAGATGTCAATACTATGACAATAATTAATGATTATAATGTAATATAATAATGAGGAAATAACTATGAGAAATATAATAATGAGAAAATAAGAGTAACGAATAGAAAGGAAAAAGGGATGGAAGAAGGAAAGGTGGACAGGGTCCAGCTGCCTCGGAAGGTAACGGCAGTCTGACCGATCTGGATGTTGGGGCATCTTCTACAACTGGATACATACACACCGTTAGGATAATTCTGAGGACTGACTTTCCTTCTGTCTGACCAAAAGATTTGTTCTCAGCACTTGAGTATGGAAGGCCAATTCTGCCTGCCAATTCTGCCTGACCATTCTCATCGACTGAGAATGGAAGGCCCACTGCTATATGCCGAGGCCATAGTCACTGCCCTAGCCAGAATACTGACGCCTGATACGAGAAACATTCTCCTTGCGTTCATAAAACCTTATAACTTGTCATCTTGCTGTCTGGGTCTTCCGCTTGCTTACAGAGGAATATCTAGTTAACCTTGCTGTATGAGCCTGCTGCTTAATAACTACACTGAGGGTGTACTAAACTCATAAGACATATTAACAGACTCATTTATTTCCCTTGCAAGGACAATACATTCAGACAGGTCAGCATGCAGTCATATATTAATAACTGAAGTAAGAATTAATATTACATTTATAATAAATCAATAATCGATAAATCAATTGCCTAAAAGGAATATAAATTGTATTTCCGTCACAGCCTCAGCCCACTTATGCATCCTCACTTCAAAAACAACAACAGACATTGTTTTTGTTTTCTTTTAAATATGTTTTTAGGTAATTGGCAATATTGGAATTGATTCTGCATGAAGAATACAGCATTCTAATAACAGCTTTCCGTTTTTATCCCACATATACCTACTGTATATCTACTGTAGTACCCTACAGTAGACTGGGTTTGAAAGTTTGAGAACCACTGGCGTAGTGAGAAAGAGGCCGTTGGGAACCAGAAGGTCACCGGTTTGACCCCACAGCTACCTCAGTCAAAGTGTCCCTGAGCAAAGACACTTAACCCCCCCCCCCGCCTCCACCCAACCATTTTGAGAGTGTACTCTCAGAGTAAAAATTTTTTTTGACGGTGTTGTGTTGTGTTGTGCTGAGTCCTGTGTGATTCATAGCTTGTATAACACGGACTGACACGTTGTGTAATGGATGCTGTTGACATGACTGATGTGTTCTTCACAGCTTCACAGAGAGAAATGTTCCTGTGTTTTAAGAGGCAATGTGTGTGTGTGTGTGTGTGTCTGTCTGTCTGTCTGTCTGTCTGTCTGTCTGTCTGTCTGTCTGTCTGTCTGTCTGTCTGTCTGTCTGTCTGTCTGTCTGTCTGTCTGTCTGTGTGTGTGTGTGTGTGTGTGTGTGTGAGGAGAGATAGGCTGACAATTTGAGAAAACCAGTGTGAATTTAACTCAAATCGCTGTTGTTGGGTAGAAACCCATGTCCATAATCTAACTTTTTGTGTTTTTCCGTAAGTTAACGCCCTACCTGATCATACTACAGTGTCCACTCAAAAGTAGCAGATCTGCCACGTTTAGAACTTTGCTTGCTACTTTTGAATATGGCTTTAATCCCTGGAATCCTGTAAGTAACAGTTTTGTACATATGAGGTTTCCACCCGACAGAGACAAAAAGGATAAACGAACACAGTATTCTACTGTGTAGGAGATCCTATCACAGTGTAAATAAGAGACAGATGCAGGTCAGGTAGATGCAGGTCATTGAAAGAGAGAAATAGAATAGAATAGAGACTGAGAAACAAACTGTGTTTCTATTCAACCCAACTCAATGTTTTTGTCAAATGACAGGTTTACAGGTGTAACAGTAAAGTGTGTGATACAGTTATTTAAAAACTGAAGTTGCTAGTTACTTTGTAGATTTTGATTATTATTACAAAACATGCATTACCCACTTCAGCCCTATATACATTTCAGCCATTTGAAAATAGCTGAAGCTCACAATGCGTCCCATCGAGATTATAGATCTGCTATTTTCAAAAGATAGCAATACATTTGAAAACGTGTGAAATGGGACATTCTGCATAATGAGTTACTTTCTACTTGAGGTACTTTTTTGATACCAATACTTTTGTACTTTTACTCGAGTAAACTTTGAATTCCAGACTTTTACTTGTACATTGCAGTATTGATACTTTTACTTAAGTAAAACATGTGAATACTTTTTCCACCACTGGTTAAAAATAGCACCGAGAGATGAGGTCAGTTAAAATAGCAGCAGACGTAATAACAGAACTGTACAGTACATGATGCATGGTTTAATGGAAATGTCAATATCATAATTAGGCAGTTAAAAAGCAGCAGATATAATAACAATAACAACCGTGTCATATTGTCATTCTTATATTAGCCTGTTTGTTGTGTTTTTGTAAGAGAATGTATGTCACCCCCCCCCCCCACCCCCCCTCTCTGTCTGCCTCTGAGCCTAAAAGCCCAGTTATGTTTAGTTGCGTGCCGGTGTTGCGCACCTAAAATAGCAGATCTATAAGCTCTCAACACGTCGCACTGCAACTGGTTGTGAGCTTGTAGATCAGCTATTTTAGGTGCATGACACAGCGCGCAACCAAGAATAAATCGGGCATTACACAACCTGGGGGTACATAGTTAACCTTTTCTTCTCTTCTTGTTTAATTTAACCATTTCCCCTATCTTTTTTTTAAAGAGATCTTCTTTTGTTTTCAATCTGTATGTTAAGCTTTCCATGTCTTGAATATTGTCTATGATGGTCCTCCACTGTTTATAGTGTCTGGTATATCAGTCTGGAGCCAGTTCTTGGTGAGAGCCTTCTTTCCAGCAGCCAGAAGGATCTGGACCAAGTATTGGAGCAATGCCTTTTTTAATAATGTGTGTTTGTGTTGTTTTGTTGTGTGTCCCAGGTGGAGAGAGAGAGGACTGCTGCCTTTCTGGTCGGGCAGCCGGCAGCCCCACGAGAACGGACCGTACAGCAAGTTCAGAACAGGTAGGACACAACGCTCTCCCACAGGTCCCTGTCACCCTCCTCTGTGTCCCTGTCACCCTCCTCCTCTGCATGTACATTTTCCTCTGTGTCTCCTCTGTGCATCAGTTTACTATGTGTGTGCGTCTGCATAGAACTGTATTGGATAGAAGGCACAACTTCCTGATGTATCACAGTTAAGATTTATGCTTCTCGTGTCACGACGCGTGAGACTATGCTTGCCGACAGAATTACGACATAATGTAATGCGATGCGATGCGATGCGATGCGAGAGTGCGGTCTAGCCAACACCAACTCGGGACTCCTGAATCGCTGCCCTCCACACCCTCCTGTCCAGCATCAGGCTCTTGAACTCGGCAGTGTTGTTGGCTCCGCTGTCGCGCCGCAGTGCATCTGTGTAGGTGGTGCGCCTCTTTCCTTTCCTGGCTGTGCCCTGGGTTGGCTCCCACAGTGGTCAGTTTGCTTGCCATCAGTTCCGGGTGCCCATGACGCAGTGCCCAGCCGGCCTCGTCCTTCTCTTTCCTTGTTTACACAACGTAAACAAGGAAGAGTAGTCTCGTACTGTACGTCTCCATGGTAATGGAGCTTAATTCATGATTTACTTTGTGATTGCCATAGCTGCGCGGTTCATTGTATCTACTTAGCAGCGTGAGCTAAGCTGTGATTGGTCTGCTTTAGTGGACACAGAGATATAGAGATACTGTAGATACAGAGATAGACACAGACCGACACACCCTGTTCTAGACAGCTAGGCCCCTTTGGCGCCACCATGATAAACGTATTGGATCATTTTATTGCACAATACTATATCGTGGTAAGGGACTTGAAGTGTTAATTAGAAATCGAAATCGACAAAAATTTAAATCGACAAGTCGACAAACATTGAATGCTGTGTTGTGAAGGAAGGCCTGTCTATCCATTAGAGTTCCATGATTATTGTCGGTGCAGGTTATAACCGCCAGGTTTCTGTGTCTGTGTTTCTATGTGTGTCTTTCTGCATGTGTGTGTGTGTGTGTGTGTGTGTGTGCGTGGGTCAGACTCTTCCGAGGTGATCTGTGTGCGGTGGAACTCCCTGCACAGTGAATCCCCTACAGGGAGCGTCATCTCCCTCCCCGTGGTCAACCCCTGAACCCCAGCATGTCCGCCCTGCCTGCCAACCACCTGTCACCCTGTACGAACCACCTCCCAAGCCAACTAAGCTGTTGTCACGCTTGCTATTCGCTCATGTTGATGACGCCCCCCCACCCCCACTCGCTCCGTCGCTCACCTTGATTTGCGCACCAGTTGCTCCGTTCTCCGCTCAGACCCGTCTGCTCAGCAGCCAATAAACAAAAAGGAAATTTCATGCATGTCCGAAACACTTTCTCTTTTAGCACAAATGCGTCCCCATTTGTGTAAAGAGCCTAGGTGGACAGCAACTATGTTGCAAAAGTTTCCTTTTTATTTAGGCATTGTCTTTTTTAATAAGACGGACAATATTAATTTCTGTGGGTTAATGATTAATCACCAGATTCGAGAGAGGGGACTCACAAAGCGAGTGTGGTTCGTTCAGCCAAAACCTGTCACTTGCGTTTCAAATCGTATCCTTTGATTGGCTCAGGCTAGTGATATAACATAAGTGACTCAAGGAATTTATAAATAAACTTGTGTGGATTACGGAGAAATTTGAATGAAATCTTGATCAGGGACGTGCGCTGTGCACTTCTGTTGTTGAGGATTTCTTTGTGTCTGTCCGTGGGCATGCTCAAACATGTGGTGCGCGGCCCCGACCGGAGCGGCTTGGAGCGGCAGAAGGTCCTCGCTCTGAGTTCGCTCCTAGCTTTTAATAAACCCGCTCCCCGCCACGTTAATATTGTCCCACGCCGCTCACATGCTCTCTAACGAACCACCTCACTGTTCAATCCACCTGTCACCCTGTACGAACCACCAACATTGTATTTTTTTATAGTTATAGTGTTCAGTGTGAACGGCCCTTATGAGTCCTTTTGCAGCGCCTGTTGTTGTATGTATATACATGGCCTCACAGCAAAATCCTCAGTGTTTACATTAAATGAATCTCTCAAGACAGATTCAGCTAACAAAAACAAAGGGGAAAAAAACAACCTTTTACCGAATGGGTTCCCAGATTCACATTAAATTAAGTCTCTCAGGATTTTACTGTGTACTCAAATGAATGATGCCTTCTATGTCTGGCTACCTCTTTGTGAGTTTGTGTATTGTATTTGACCGTAGCTTGTGTGCAGAAACTTCTCACTTTCTGTATCATGAACGGCTTTTCACATGGGTAGAGTTTTAATGAGTCACGTAGGAAAACTCTTTCAACTCTTAACGTCAAGAGTTGAAATGGGCTTTTTTCATGGGGCCGCGGCCGCTTGTCGCCTGTGACCCCCTATACTTGAATGCTCGCCTCTCACTGAAAATGTTTTACTTAGGCGTGTCAGTCGCTTCCCCGTGTGCAAAGCACTTATAATGTTGATGCCTACAACACAGATGATGAACCTTGGCCCCTGTACCCCCCCCCCCCCCTCCTCCTGCAGAGCTGAGCGACGTGTGGTCCATCTCCAGTCTGAGCGCACGGACAGACCTACGGAGCACTCCCAGTTCACCCATAACACCCCACCTGCCCACCATCACAGAGGAGTGACTGGGAGACGATGGAGAGAGAGATAGGCAAAGGAAGAACCGGATTCAGCCAGGGGGATGTTTGTGTGTTCGAAAGAGAAACAGAGCATGTTGAAAGAGAGAGAGAGGAGAGGGGAAGTATGCCTAATTTATGCTAAGTCGCCCGACGAAAATAAGCAAACCTACCAAGCTCACAACCTGTCACCAGGGCCGGTTCTGGGCTGATCAGCGCCCTAGGCGAGATTCCTCTGATGCGCCCCCGGCGGATTATGATACGTTTTTGGCTACTTTATTTCGGTTTTAGGGTTAGGGTTAGGTTAGGGTTATGTTATTTAATTCTTATTTTTGCCTGATTTTACCGATTTATTATTACCGCCTCTCCAAACTGCCGCTCTAGGCGGCCGCCTAGGTCGCCTGTATGGACGCGCCGGCCCTGCCTGTCCCTGATGTGATCATGTAACGCATTGTGAGCTTATATTGGCTATTTTGGTCCACGATGTCCCTAACCCATACGATGAAGTATGAATCAGGCTTAAACCTGACACTTCAAAAGAAGCAAAAGAAAAAAAGAAATTCTCTGAGGACGAAATTGTTTTTAACTTGATGCAATGTTAGAAGCCGTCCACTGTACACAGTGCAGGAACTGTGATTTTGCCACCTGGGTCTGATAGTGGAAATAAAACAAACAAACAAATCATGAGCACCGTGATGAATTTCTGATCAGTCACACACAACATTAGCATTGTCGTCTCCTGCAGTGATGTTTGGCTAGTTAAAAAATCTCGGAGGTGCAAGAAGTGCCGAAAAGAACTTTCGGCGAAGGAAGGGATGACCTTGCTGGACTTTGTTTCCACAAGACAGATGCTGCTGAGAGATAAGATGTGAGCAAAGAGAGAGAGAGGGAGAGAAGGTTGAGTGTAAAGAAGGTGACTAAGAAACATGAGAAAGGTATCGACATAGACGGGTAAGAAAGAGTAAAAAGTTGAGGACTAGAAACATAGAAAAACAGGGAAGCGTACATGCAGAGATGTGTCAGCTGATATGCACGGCAGCAGGTGTGGTGTTTGTAGTGGTAAATGGACAAAATGGACTCCATCTCTTGTTTTTGACGCAAGGCTGGTTGTTTTAAAAAGGAACTGAACTGCCAAAGCGAGCCTCATTCACTGATCTCACAGAGAACGGCTCATAGCACATGCTAGTGTTAGCCTGCATCCTCCTCCACAAAAACACCAGGTTCAACCTCTGGCTAGTGAGGGCAAGAAAACGAAATCGTGTTGCCACACTGGGCTAGCCAAATAGCTGGCTAGTGAAATGCCTTGCCTGGGTATAGCATTACCATCTAAGCTCAAAGAGAATATGTAGGAGAAAAAAAGAACTGATGGACACTCTTAACTAGAGATTTAAGGATTCTTTTTTAACACATTTATATTCTTACCATTCCCCCATTTGTCCTGTTTTTTTTTTAAATGTTCTGATCATAGCTTTGAAGAGGTAGTTATTTATTTATTTTTTTGCAGCTGTGTGAACCATTGCTGGTTGGATTTGCATCTACGTCTGCACACACACACACACACACACACACACACACACACACACACACACACACACACACACACACACACACACACACACACACACACACACTGTACAGTATATTGCACACAGTCAGATCTATGTTTTTGTTCATCATCACTTGTATAAAATCAGCAAATCTTGAAAATAATATTTCAACATATGTTATATTATGTTCATTATACAGTACATGCGTACGTATGTACCTATATTTTACGTACTGTATGTGGGTGTTTCTGTGAATTGTGATGTATATGGCCTGTGCTGTACACTGGCTGACTGGATGAATGTAGACCTGAGGACTTGAGAAAAGGTTTTAACTGATGCTACTTCATGTTTGTATTTCAGTGAATGTATTGAACAAATGCAGGGCTGGGTTTCTTAAAAGCATTTTTTGTTTGCATTTAGTTCTGTCCGATGCGCTTCTTTAAACGGCTGTCTTTTCCCTTGTTGTCAGCTGTTGGAAAATATGCGCTTTTCTGCATGAAATGCAGAGGTTGAATGTTGATGAATAGTAGGGCAGAGATCAGAAATAGTTTTACAAGAGTTGCTGTCAACTTCACAGCCAAGTGGTTCAGTGGTTCTCAAAAGGGGTCCTTGAGGGGGTTCCAGGGGCTCCCCAGCAAAATATGGAACATTTATTTGATACTTTTGAAAAATCTTTAAAAATAATTGTGAGAAGTGTGGAATCATTTTGAAAGGTTTTCACAACACAAATCTCCTTATCGAAGTCCCTGGCATCTTCAGATGGGGGTCCGCAGCCAAATTCATATACATTTGGGGGTCCTTCACATGTTTGAGAACCACTGATTTAGCTGACAAGTCTTGTCTACAGCAAAGCAGAGGAGAAAGGGGTTCAGCATCATCCATACAGGACACAAATGGCTGATTTAATCTATGAGCTATAGATTATTGCTGCAGATCCGTAAACTTGGATGAAGTATTTATTCATTCATAATGCAAGTTAAAAAACAAACAGATGAATGAAATGCTGAAATACTTTTTAAGAAACATCTGGAACATGATTTTTGCATGGCAGTGAATAAAACATCTGCTTCTGCTGCAACTCATGCACGCTCTACGGCTAACTATTGTAATACTGTATGCCCTGTCTGGAAATATGAGTTGAGGTTTGACATCCAGATATAAATTAGTTGTCTTATTTGAAACAGATTTTGAAACAGATTTTGGTTTGAATGAAATCTAGAATTATTAGTGTCATAGTTTCTCTGCGGTGTTGAGAGGTGAATAAAAAGTGCCATTAAAAGAGAACCGTTGGCTTTCGTTTCACGTGTCATAATTGAGATCACTTTAATATAGTTATTTTTCTCTCTATGGCCACTCCGGGACTCCAGACTTTTACCAATATATGAATTCAAACAAATGTTGGTGGTGCTCAGGAAAATCCTGGGATTTTATTTCATTCTGAGAGTATAAATGAACCAAATGTACCATACAGAGAGAGACTGAAAGGCATGCATACCTTTCAATAAAAAAAACTAGTTGCCAGCTAGCTATCATTGGTTTACCTGGCCTGAGTAAGAGTGGGATATAAAGCAAAGCAAAATGTATAAAAAAATATATGTATATAGATACTGTAAGTATCATGGTCATTATCATGTAAGTCAGTATCGTGTACAGGTTGAAACGGAGTAAGACACCAGACGGTAGACTGGTCCATGACAGGTTTAAACAGAGATACTGACCATGATACTGACCATAATATTGACATGACAGTATCATGGTCAGTAGTGTTATAGGCCAAAACGTGAAGCAGCCCGACCATCAAGCCGATTTGAAAGATTTGGGCCAGAGGCTCCTCCTGGGACTATGCCTGCAAAGTTTCACAATATCAGCTTATCATTTTATTCATTAAAATAAGTTCTGGATTGCAGCTTTAAATTGCATTCAGGCTTAGAATTCAGGATTACTGTACATTAGAGTTAAAGGTATAGCCAATGGAAATACTGTGTGTGTGTGTGTGTGTGTGTGTGTGTGTGTGTGTGTGTGTGTGTGTGTGTGTGTGTGTGTGTGTGTGTGTGTGTGTGTGTGTGTGTGTGTGTGTGTGTGTGTGTGTGTGTGTGTGTGTGTGTGTGTGTGTGTGTGTGTGTGTGTGTGTGTGTGCACGTGTGTACACGTGTGAGAATCGTGATCACACGTGTGCCCACTCATGCCTTTGTGATATCCACAGTGAAGGAATACCACTGTACATAACATCATGTAGATTAGAGTTAAGAAAGGTATAGCCAATGGAAATACATGGAAGGTGGGTGTGTGTGTGAGAATCGTGATCACACATGTGCCCACGCATGAGTTAGTGTATGTGTGTGTGTGTGTGTGTGAGTGAGTGAGAATCGTGCTCACACGTGTACCCACACATGCGTGTGTGATCTCCACAGTGAAGGAATACCATTGTACAGAACATCATGCTTCACCAAATGGAAAAATTGGCACTGTTGTAATAATATTGTATTTTCTCTAATTCCATAAAATACAAAAAGACATAATAGCATGTCTCCAATGTGACCTTCAGCTGACAGTGTTTAGTTGTAGTCATTTCAATTTTGTTCAGCAATTCCAAGCCATTGGGCCATTCATTTTTTACTACTAACAAATAAGCACACCACAGAAGATGAAATGAAATATAAAACAATTATAATGGAGACCCACTGGAGTTTGTGCTTGCATTCCTTCTAGTTAGACACAAATCCACCCAAGGCTCAATTGCCAGAGCAATGGAAAGATTATGGTTCCACCAAGTGTGATGGAAAGAGAGTCCAAAATGCTTGATCGTCATGGGATTCACGTAGACTGACATTGTTCCAGTTACATGTGACGGTAAAATACATTCTGATTCTTTCAACAACTTACCTTTTAAACGTGTCTGTTCTGCTGCAAATGCACTGCTAGTGTTTGCTGCTATTCTTCCCAGAACTAGTGAGAGGCTCCATGATCCGGAAATCGGTGTAAAAAGAAAAAAACTGGTCCATTGAAGTGAACAGAGTTGTCGCCACTCTCACTTTACATCTCTCCGATTACACTCAATTAGTGGTGTTAAAAAGCTGTGGTACTGTATGTGCCATCATTAACTGTCATGTACTGCATGTTATGCATAATGTTATCTTCACCATACCGTCTACAGTATCTTGAAGCAGAGTATCATGTAAAAGTCAAAATCATTATAGCATCCATCGGATTTAATCTGTCTTGCAAAGTGTGTTGGTATAAGGATGGAGTCATTCGTATTCAACAAATATTTTGGATTAATTCAAAGCGGTTTGCCATTGTAAGTACACATCAGTGCTGCCTAAGGGCTTCTATACATATTAAGTTTTTCCTTATAACTAATTTGTGTGGTGCAACAGCTTTGATTTCAGTAATGTCTAAGTCTTGATTCAGAAGCCTTTTACGCTGTAACTATTGCAGCATACTCCAACCGAACATGAACTTTGATCAGGTCGGCAAGCCGGCTCCGGCAGGACTTGCCAAAGCTGAACAAGGTTGAAGTTAGGCTCAGTGCATGGAGTATGCAAAGTTTCAGCTCAGTGTGGGGTGGTGTAAATGGCCCCTGATCTGTCTCACTGGGGGAACAAGACACTGATGGTCTGATGCTATAGGAATGCAACCTTTAGGGGTCTTGTCCACAGAGATGCTTTGCATATGGATATCATGATGTCCATAGCGCACACACACAGTTTTGTGTGTTCGAACCAACCAACCGTTGCTGTGCTTGAATGTCGTTATTAGCTAAAATAGCTTAGCTGAAATAACGGTAAACAAGGGCTTCTCATGGTTGTGATAACGATTCAACTGTAAATTACCGGGTTGTCAGACGCAGCCAGGAGGATCAAAAGAGTAGCGCTCCTCTCCAAAAGTTGAACTGTTTCCAGCTTGAAGCCCTAGGCACTGAGACAAAAAAGCCAGCTGTCGGAAGCGTCTTTACAATAGAAATGCATGGCAGACTGTCTTTACCATAGAAATGCATGGCAGACTGTCTTTACCATAGAAATGCATGGCAGACTGGCACTGCCAACTCAAAAGGCGTTCTCTGTGGACATGGCCCCTTATGGTAAGAAAGACCAACTGGAGAAGGTACACATTAACATCTCACTTGACCAGAGCAAACGGAACATGGTTTTAAATTCAGAGACAAGGAGGTAAGATTAAGGACAGATATTCAAAGAAAGCCAAACACATTTGCACTTGTCAGACCATTCAGTTGCATTAGGAATAAAAAAAATCAAGCATTTGTACTTTTTAAATTCTGAATGATATTAGAAAATGTGAACACTGGTGTCCCTCAGTTATGTGTTGTAAACTCGACATCATTTTCTGTATAGCTCTGGTAAAAATAGAATAAAAGTCAATCATTTATCCATTAATTTGTTCTAGATAACACCACAGAGCAGCACATCCACAAATTAAAGACACCACACTACAACACCAGAAAAAAAGAACTATAAGAAAAACACACGATGAGAGGGACCTTCTTAATCTATGATTATTGATTATTATAACTACACTACCCAGCAGCTTGGTTAAGGTGAGAGATAGAAAAGTAAGGCAATACAATTGTGAAACTAAACACAAACGTTGACAATTAATAATCTACAATATTACAGAGGTGATACACAAATTGAACATAAAAAATTACAATATATTAGAGCTTTATACACTTTTACACATCATTTCATAATATAAATCAATGTTCAGGGTTCCCTAAAATAGCCTGGTCCAACACATGACAACAACACTAGTGTGTTACTTACAGTATAGCGTGCTTGTGGGCATCTAGGACTGTGTGTGTGTGTGTGTGTGTGTGTGTGTGTGTGTGTGTGTGTGTGTGCGTGCGCGCGTGTGCATGCGTGCGTGCGTGGGATTGTAAACGTGCATGCTCACCCATATAAGGTGGAAACATAAAGTGTTTCATTTGTAAAATCCTACACAATAAAATCCTCAGTGTTCATTTAACTCTGAGAGGGTGCAAATGGAAAAAAAATGACCGTTCCATCATTTGGTTCCAATTTCTACTCTCCCAGAGTTTTATTTTAGTCGACCAAACTGTGTGTGCACGTGACAATAACATCTAAATTCTCACTACAAAGGGTTCTCACACGTAAAAGGATAATTTTAATTTCAATTTCATTCTCTCAAATGCTTCCCTTTCTAAGAGGCTGTCATAGAGGGTGGTGGGGCCTCTATAGATAGGGGTTGGGGGCCTCTAGAGATAATCGTCCTCACTGGACGGTTCGTCGTCCATGTTGACGTTGTTCCAGTAGTGGCTGGGGCCTTCGCCGGGGTCGCTGCTGATGCTACTGGCGAGCGAACTGCTTTCTCCTCCTCTTCCTCCTCCTCCTCCGCTGAGGCTGTACGAGGCCTCCGAGGACGTTGCGGAAGGACTGCGGCTCATCCTCCACATCTGGTAGGCGAAGGTCCGCCCCCAGCTGCAGGGTTGGCCAATGGGGCGCAGGTGGCGGATGAGCTCAGCGGCCTCCTGCCAGTAAGAAGTTCACTTGCTCTGGCCTCGTCCCAGACGTTGTCTGCTCATGCTGGTGAGCATCTGGCTGATGTAGGAGGTCAGCAGGTCGTCCATCTTGTAGCCCTGCACGCACGCACACACACATGCACGCACATGCACACGCGCGCACGCACACACACATACAAAATAATTCAATGAGCCTACCGATGAGGGAAACACTGTCACGGTCAAATAGAAATTCCCATTGGATGGATAGCTTGTTGTGTCAGAACATGGCGATCGATTGATCCATATGGATATGTATGTATGTATGTATGTATGTATGTATGTATGTATGTATGTATGTATGTATGTATGTATGTATGTATGTATGCATGCATGCATGCATGCATGCATGCATGCATCCATCCATCCATCCATCCAAATGATGATTGTGTGTGTGTGTGTGTGTGTGTGTGTGTGTGTGTGTGTGTGTGTGTGTGTGTGTGTGTGCGCGTGTGTGTGTGTGTGTGTGTGTGTGTGTGTGTGTGTGTGTGTTCTTACAAGTGAGGTTTCACACAGCAGCTTGCTCCCTCTGACCAGGTTACCGATGGTGATGTGGAAGTATGTGTTCCCACTGCTCCAGTTGGAGATCTTAGTGAAGGGATGCGTGATGAGGACATCCTGGAGACAGACACACACACGCACGCACGCACGCACGCACGCACGCACGCACGCACGCACGCACGCACGCACGCACGCACGCACGCACGCACGCACGCACGCACGCACGCACGCACGCACGCACGCACGCACGCACACACACACACACACACACACACACACACACACACACACACACACACACACACACACACACACACACACACACACACACACACACACACACACACATTTAGTTGACTGTCTTATCCAGAGTGACTTAAAAACGATTGCCATTGTTAATAATAATAATAGACACAGATCATATCGCTTAAATCTCAACAGGGACACAACACACACGCACACGCACACGCACACGCACACGCACACGCACACGCACACGCACACGCACACGCACACGCACACGCACACGCACACGCACACCTACCTTGGTCTTGGGGTCGATGAGACTGACTCCATGCTTGTTGATGGCGATCAGCAGGATCTCTGGGAAGTTGGGTTCTGTGGTTTGCTGCAGATCAGACACAACGTCATGTAAGAAGTGATGCTGACTATTACCTGTGAACAGAATAACAACAAGTACTGCAGTGTACAGTGTCATGGTTCTTACCTTGACCTCGAAGAAGGCAGAGCCGAACGTGGGCCATTTGAAGATGATTTTTAGAAACAGCAGCTTGGCCTCTTCTCTCGATTTACCAGCCTGCTTGTTAAAGTACGCTACTAGAGACTGACATCACACACGCACACACACAAACATACAGCCCTTGTTAGTTTAACATAAATGATAAAACAATATTGATGTGCCTTAATTTTGTAGTCAAGAACTATAAAAAAAAAGAAAAGAAGACAAGATAATATTCAATAAAAATAAAAAAAAGACTGACAGCAAATGGGGAGAGAGAGATGGGGAGTGACACGCAGCAAAGTTCGGGATTTGAACCCGCGACACGCTAGGTGCCCGGACCGCTACGCCAGCCGTCAGGGCCATAGAATAACTATTTTAATCCTTGTGGGGATGTACAGTACATGTAGTGTCATCGTACATAGT
Organism: Gymnoscopelus braueri; assembly: GCF_963280865.1. NCBI lineage: Eukaryota > Metazoa > Chordata > Actinopteri > Myctophiformes > Myctophidae > Gymnoscopelus > Gymnoscopelus braueri. Next base: position 44,211,309 of record NC_137606.1, read on the forward strand.
TGCTGAATGAGCATCAAAACACACGCATCTCAGCAACATCGCTAAAAGATTAAGAGGCGAAACTCAAATTAGTTTGTCATTTCAAAGATTTGAGAAAAAGAATAACGCATTATTGATAGGAGATAAATAACAGAGACTTGTGTTGTGCATCTTATTATTAGCTTTACCCTTTTCCAGTCGTCGGGTGACAGCTGGCGAATTAGATCCTGAGGGACCAGCTCCCGAAGCATCTTAGGAATGGTAGGAAAGTGGGACTTGTCATCTTCAAACTTCACGCGGTAGATGAGCGCTCCCAGCTGGAACACCTCCTCGCGGGAACACTTGTGGTAGCCACGCAGGTACTTGGGCAGCTCCTGGTGGTTGGGAGGGACGACAGTGGTAGTAACTAAGTACATTTACTCAAGTACTGTACTTAAGTACAATTTTGAGGTATTTCTTTACTTTACTGGAGTATTTAAAAATGTCTGTACTTTTACTTCTACTCTACATCTCAGAGACAAATATTGTACTTTTTACTCCGCTACAATTATTTGAAAACGTTTAGTTACAAGTTACTTTGTAGATTTTGATTATTATTACAAAACATAAATTAACCACTTCAGCCTTATTTAAACTTTGAGTGTTGTCGAAACCGGTCGGCGTCTATTGGCATTTTATTGTTTTAGTATGTAATAGCCATGTCAACCTATTAAAGGCTATTTAACTTAATCCTTGCTTAGAGTGTGCTTGAAGTTTGTCTGTTTCAATGCTACCCCTCTTCACATTTTAAAGGCCTTACTCCACAGCTAACAGCATTTCTCACCCACACTGGGAGATTGGAGTGTGTACCAAACAGTTAAACACACATCACTCACACAGCACCACTGCACCCTTTCCAATTTCACAGCATTTCACCTTCGGCAAGTAACCATCACAACTGTGGTTCCGGGCTTTGATATAAAGGTTGACAGGGACACGCTTGGTGCTTCCCCATTCTTTTTTGATTGAAAACACATGCTTTTTCACATTCTGCTGATTTTTCTTTTTTTCTTTTAGGGCTTAGCACATCAATTAATATGTGAAGCTTTAGGAAAAGTGTCACATTTTGAGTGCACAGTACGGACTCTTGGTATTTACTGATCAAATTCTCCGTAATCCTGTTTGTGTGCAGACTGACTGCTTCAATAGTCTAGAAAAGCGTTTCTCTAACCTTTTAATCTTACTTGCCACAGACCCCCATAATTCTGAGAGTGAAGTGCACAATCCTGTAAGGGCCCATTTGGTTCCTAACTATCAATCATTTAGCTGCGGTCGCCCTGGAATTCCCTCAAGGACCCATGGGGGTCCTCGGACAAACACTTTGAGAAATGGTGTAGAATTCTAGATGGATTAATGATGTGAATCTAATCCCTTAAATAATAGTAATAATCTAATCCAATAATCTAATATTTTCTGACATGGCTGATACTGTACATTGAGGCTCTCTCTCTCTGGGCCCAGTGTTAATTTAACTCTGGGAGTCTACCTTAAAGGAGGAGTTCACCCCAAAAATTACTTATTTTCTATCAATTACACACCCCATGAAGCCTTGATTTCATGGATTTATTTTAGTTTTTGTGGCATTCCTAAGACAATAATTTGATGACCGTGTGTATTTCCGGTAGGAGACACAAATAATCTACTTTGTGTCTCCTACCGGATACATTAGCCGGTAGGAGACGGGAATCAAATTATTAGCTTAAGAATGCAACAAAAACAAAAAAGAATCCATGGATTCAAGGCTTCATAGGGTGTGCAATTGATAGAAAGTAAAGTCATTTTTTGGGTGAACTCCTCCTTTAAGACTTTTATTTAACCTGGAGTCTTGCGGGCCTTCTGCTTTGCAATCATTTCACTGGATGTAACTGCATCTGTAAGATATTGCAGTGTGGCTCTTAACTTGCGGCAGTACAGGAACAACCCACCTGGTAATAGTGGAAGATGGAGTCCGCGAATGAGTCCTTTCCAGGAACAGTGGCGGTCCACAGCTTCTTCATGAAGAACACCTGGTAGGTCAGAGATGGAACGATACCTACATAGGAAGACAGAGGGCGATAGTGAGTAGTCTACAGCCGAATTTATACTTGCCTGTACTTATGCTTGCTCACCAGATCTGTTCTAGTTGACAAGCAACAGTGTTGTGTGATATAAAGTATCAGAGTATAAATTATTAAATACAAATTAGATTTTAAAATGTCTTACCACTGTATGCAAAGTTAAAACAAAATAATTTCAATCTACTGATTTCTGCTGTACGCTAATAGTACATTTGTCAATATTGGTGTGCTCCTATTTGCTCTGATATGTATCCTACCGTCTTTAGCAGGCCGGGCTTTCTTAATCCAGTCTGTTAGATGTCTCACAAAATCAAAGAAGAAGTCCCCTTCAGGGACACTGATAACCTGCAACACACAGGCACACAGGCACGCACGCACACACGCACACGCACACACACACACACACACACACACACACACACACACACACACACACACACACACACACAAATATGCATCAAAAAGCCATTTGAAGTCCATGTAAACACTCTAATACAGTTCTGAAACTTTTGAATTTCAAGGACCTCCATAACTCTCAGAGCGTACATTTGTACACTCTCAGAGTTACAGACCTTTAAGGGTCCAGGGTGGACCCCACTTTGAGAACCACTGCTCTAATATTCTTACCTTGTCTGAGATCTTGACAAAGAGGCTGAAGCCCTCGGAGGATTTGAGCAGCAGTCTGGCAGAGATATTCTGACAGAAGTCCTTAGCCTTGGTGCTGGACTCTACCTCGAACGCCTGGTACACAGAGGAGTTCAAGGTCGCATCAGGAATCATAGATTAGTGAAACCTAACAAGGTGCCATGGGTATGTGGGTGTGATGCTGTGTGTCTCTAACCTCATCTGTGTCATCAGGGAAGTAGACTTTGTGGAATATCTGGGTGGTCTTGTGTTGGATGGCCTCCACCTCCACAAGATGAGGCGGGTACTTCCTGGGTCCATTACTGTTGCAGTGGTGATGACAACAACAACAACAACAACAACACAGGAAAACTTAAGAAAATAATACTTGTATCGGTTTTCAATGGTCTCTGAGTTAAGGCCATTTGCAGCTGTAGTGGCCCATATGTGTGCAATTTAGTTATTTTTGTTGTGACTATTGTCATGGCAGACCCCTGAACAGTGTTTGTGCCAATTTGGTGAAGATTGGAGTAACGGTGCGCCTGTGGCACCCATTGTCCCCATTCCAATGCAGACCCCTGAACAGTGTATGTGCCAAGTTTATGATTGGAGCAACAGTGCGCCTGTGCAACCTGTTCTCACTCCCAAGGTGTCACATGTTGCCGCTCTGTCAGTAGCCCTGAAAGTCAAGTTTTGAGATGACGGGACGCCATGGCAACGTTGCATGTTGACAAAACTATGCCTAAACCTAACCCTAATCCTAGGCATAAGAATATGCCTAAACCTAACCCTAATCCTAACCCTAACCCTAACCTCACAAAAATATGCCTAAAACTAACCTTAATCCTAACCCTAACCTCACAAAAACTATGTGGAGAGAAAGAAAAAAATGTCCTACCCATGGTGGGATTCGATAATGGGAGGTAGAAGGTACTAGACAAGCTCTCCAATGCCTTGATTTGAGTAGTATTTAAAGCTCCAATGCGTGCCTTTTAGTTTTACTACTCCTATAGGGACACATTAGGGAGTGAAAATGACAGAGCGGCAATAACTGACGCCTATCTGTGAGAATGTGTTGGCCTGTGGCACCCAGGGGCCCCCAGCCCCCCCCCCCAGGGGCCCCCAGGGGCCCTGATGTGGCCCTGGGAACACCCTCTAGGCAATTTGAATATAGGGGGGCACGCCCTCTAGGGAATTTTAATATAGGATATATATATTCTTTTTAATAAAAGTTTAAATCTAAAGTGTATACATTACACATACATACTATACATTAACAGGGGAATGAAAAACTCATCCATCATCCGTATTTGAATGTTGAGCTCATTTGTATCGTATGTTGACCTAATTTGTTGTGTCATTCAGTTCATTTGTTGCGTGAGAGGTTACACAGAAGCTTAATTAAAATTACCATGGGAACCAGAGGCATTGACATTGGGCACATGATATAACCTGTTGGTTGTCTCAGTTCATGTGACCTGCAGGTATACTGTACCTGATAAAGATGCAATAAATCAGGGCACTACAGCAGGTGAAACAATTCTTCTCTTAAAGGTATCATGACATTCATTTTCACTTTTTTTATTTTCAATGTTTTATTTGGGGTTTTATGACCTCAATTACACCCAAAAAACCTGAACTTAAAACATTCAGTGGAGTTTCTGTGGTCTGGGGTTTTCTGAATAATTAGGCTGAAAAGTAATCTGAGCTTGGCCCTTCGACAGTGAGGTCACTGTCGAATAATCCCGCCCACTCTCCTCCTCGCCCCTCCCCTCCCCTATCCTTTCCTTTGGGGGGGGCGGAGCAGAGGCGATGATTGACAGGCAAAATCCCTCACCAGCGACACCCGCAGGCAAAGATTTCTTTTTTCATTGCAGTTGAAAAGGCTTTAGAAATGTGAGAGAAAAACACCTGCCATTGATCACTGGAATGGAATTTTCACTTAAAACTTTTTGTACACTTTTGAAGGACCAGGACAAAGACTTTGAATGTGGTGTAAAAGTGAATGTCATTAAACCTTTAATACATCTATGGGTTGTTGTTAGACAAATCATAGGTGTCATAATTATGTTGTGCCTTCAGTGTTCAAACAGCAGGCATGACTCACATACAACCAGGTTTGTCTCGTCTACATTATTTAACCCTTTACTTGTTGTATCTGAGATATTTTTGATGACAATTGTTAAGTGTTAATGGATGAAAGAAATATGATATCTCCACAACTAGTCGACTGCATTGTGTTAGTAGTCGACAACTATTAAAATTCAGCAGTTGTGAATGCCCTAGTGTGTGTGTGTGTGTGTGTTAGGGCTGTCAAACGAATATTCGATATTTGGATATTATTCGAATATTGGGAAAATATGTAAATTCGAATATGAAAATTAATATTCAAATTTGTTTTTTAATGTTTTTGGGCGGTGAAACCGCCCCTATAAGTGAGGTTTGGATATTTGCACACCAAATCCTGCGCTGTGATTGGCCACAAATGTACCCCCCTAACCCTGCACCGTGATTGGCCAATCACAGTCTATTCAGGACTGTGATTGGCTAGTGTCACATGACACATGTGCATAGCCCTATATAAGAAACCATAACTTAAAAAAAACCATAAATTGGTTTTTTTAAGTTATGGTTTCTTCCATCACTTCTTCCATCACTTCTTCCATCACTTCTTCCATCACTGTGATGACCACTGTGACCACACCGCCCACTTCACACTGGGTGTGATTTTTTTTTTATTGAGTGGTGCCAGCCACTCCTACATTTGACCGTGTGTGTGGGTCCGTCCGTCCGTCCGTTTGAGCACGGCCTCAACAGCTGCAGCTGATTGCAACACAAGGATGCAACCAGTTACACTAATTCAAAGGCACCACTCTCTTCACACTGGGTGTGATTTTTTTTTGGTTTATTTGACAGGGACAATACAAAAAACTATGTATGAAATTATAAAAACAAACAAAAGATATGTTTTATTGGATCCGAGCACTCAATACATTGTTTTTTTGTACCGTTTCTGTCAAGAAAAAAAGAAGAAAAAGAAAAAATATATACATATTTTTTTATAATAATAATAATAATATTCGAATATATTCGAATATCTGTACATTTTTAAGACCAATATTCGAATATCATTTCTGAGGAAAGTTGACAGCCCTAGTGTGTGTGTGTGTGTGTGTGTGTGTGTGTGTGTGTGTGTGTGTGTGTGTGTGTGTGTGTGTGTGTGTGTGTGTGTGTGTGTGTGTGTGTGTGTGTGTGTGTGTTACCGCAGTGCTTTGTGCAGTCTCAGCATGCAGTCTCCAGCCAGGGGGTGATGTCTCTTGGACTGCAGGAAGCGCTGGACGTGTGGCAGCAGAACGTTACTGGGAGCAAACAGACCAGTACACAACCACAGCAGCTCCCAGCCCTTCTCTTCACTGTACCTGCACCATGGATTAAAGCAAAATGAAATCTCACCACTGAGAAATTGTGTCCTAATGTGCGATTTGTGAAACAAATTATGTTGTTTTAGTAATATTGTTTCCAGGTGAAGAAATCACAGATTGAGGCTTTAACATTAAGCTTTTATGAAATAACCCAGACCATTAAGATTTTATGGAAGATGCTTCTGCACATATTGCTAGTTTGACCACTTCAAATGTTCTAATCTTAAAATATTATATCTACAAGCTCGAGCTATTAGTCTACTGTAGCTGTGTTTATCATCAGCAAATGGGACCAAAATGTTTGTGCCAAGACATAAAACACCAAAAGATTGTCAGTATCAGGAAGAATGTTTTGTGCTGCTGGGGAAGGGGATACTCAGCGGAAAACATTATTGTAGGGGGACACAGTAAAGAAAGTTTGAGAAACCCTGCTGTATACGTAGATTACGTACGTTCAAAAGTTCTCACAAACTTGTACAACCTCTCCTCGAAACGTTAATTAATACTAACTCAATAACTAACACCTTCTCAATTATACTGTATTAATTAATGTAATACTATGTATAAGGGATACTTATTCTAAACTTTAAATAGATGTAGTTCAAGCGATCATCGGGGGTCAGTGTAGCCCCCACAATTTATAGTGGTATTGCTCCGTTTCGCGCGTATCCATAAGCTTTCAGAAAACTTGCAGAAAGACGGATGAAATGAACATAGCAAACAGGCTCCATCTATAACCGTACATAAGGTACCTAAGATTGAGTATAACTGGGCCTTTAGACGTCGCACATACTTGAAGTGGTTGTCAGTGAGCTGCTTGAGGATCTGGCTGTAGATCTCGTCTTTCAGGGGTTCTGCCTTCAGAGCTCCTTCAAAGATCTGGTCGGTGAGCTCGTTGACCGTGCGGGTCCGCTTGGACGGGTAGTCCCCCATGTACTTCATCATAGGTGGGACGCACGTTAAGGGAGAAAACTGTATAGCATATCGCACTGATGAATGTTCATCATGACAATTGTTTTCTGTACAATTTGTTTTGTCTGTACATAGAATGTTTCTCATTTGAGACAATTGATGTGGTGCATGTTTGTGTGTGTGTGACAGAATTAATTAAAGTACATTATTGCACGTTTATGGGTGTGTGGAGGAGTAGTCGCTTTGTTCACTTCAAGTGTTTGAATATATTAGAGTTTTGAAGGTGATATTTTGTGGTGAAATTGATAAGCCAAACTGTTTTTTTTTCCTGTTTACTAATGAGCTGGAGAGAGACCTGTTACTGAACAAACACTCTAGTCTATAGCATTTATTACTAATGGAATATAAAGCTATTTAACACAAAATTAAAACTAAGCTTAAGTGAGATGTCATTGCAGGATGTGAGTGAAGGATATCAATGAAGGACAGGCAGGCGTCCTGGGACAGCTCCTCATGGTTCACCACCTTCTTGAGCAGGGCCAGTTTGATGGGCTCCCTGGTGTACGACCACATCTTGTCCTTCCCACGGTTCTTGGTGATCATCACCCGACTCAACGTATGTTTCGGAGGGGGTCTGGATGGAGGGGCAGAGAGAGACAGAGAGAGTACACTGTAAAATCCTGTCAATTTAACTCAAATGGTCCATTTGGATCCATTTGTACACTCTCAACAAATCAAGAATGAAGAAAATAATCAAGAAGGTTCATTTGTCACTAACTTACACAAGTACAAGCAGCGAAATGTGTACTGTGTGTGTGTGTGTGTGTGTGTGTGTGTGTGTGTGTGTGTGTGTGTGTGTGTGTGTGTGTGTGTGTGTGTGTGTGTGTGTGTGTGTGTGTGTGTGTGTGTGTGTGTGTGTTCTGTGCGCGTGTGAGTGCACGTGTGTGCGTGTATGCGTGCGTTCGTGTGTTGATGATGTATACCTGAAGTAGTCGTAGGAGAACTCCTCCAGGGTGTATGGTTTCACCCTGTCCTCACTCTCTGGCATCACCAGTGTGTTCATACGCACCTCCTGCCTCTGGTCTGGTGTCATGGTCACCAAGGCCTGCCAGAGGAAACATGGGATGAGCTATATGGTCCTGTGTCCAACGGCCATCTCTTTATTAACACTATCCAGACCCATATTGACCAGACCAATATTTCAGTTTAGCCGATATGCAGTATCTGCCATTATGGCATAACCAATTTGGGCATGTCATTCTAGGTGAAAGTTTTCACCTATAATTTCACTATTTTAAAAGTTTCCCCCCAAAATGACAAATAACAGCTCACAGCACATCTCGTAACAATGTGTTTGTGTATTATTATAGATCTGCTATTTTGTATCCATTTTGAATAGGACTCACCTAATATAACCCCTGTTCATTATGCTAGGGTGGGATGGCTCAGGGTAGAGGACAGAGTACAGCAACTTGCAATGGGCCTGGTCTACAAGATACTCAAACTAACTTCAATAACAGAGACACCCACAGGCACAACACCAGAGGGAGCTCCACTGATCTCGTTCAACACAGATTCGGCACAAACATGGGGTTGAATTTGTTCTACTGTTATGCCACCAAAATGTGAAATGCCCTGCCACAGCCATCAAAAAGTGTGACCCCCCCCAATATTATCTGTACATATACTTACATATACAATATTGCTCCTAGTGTTGATGATTTCTTGTATGTTATAGTATGTCTTTAAATGTCTTGATGAATTGAATACATAGGACCACAATGGAAACAAGCCCTCAGGGCTTTTAGTCTTATCCTTTTAGCATCATTGTATAATCGTAAAGCTGTACTTTTTACAAACTGTTAATAAAGTATTCAATCAATCAATCAATGTGTATATTGTTGTATCTATCTGTAGATATCTGCATGTGCACTCTGTGTCTGAGTGTTTACATGCATGCTTGTGAACGTGAAGGTGTTTTGTCGCACCACAACGTCAGGCTGGGGTCTGGTCACAGTGGGCAGAACGTAGACGCAGTCTGCTGGGAAATCTCCCCTCTGATTGGTCCGATCGTTGATGCCGTGCGCCCAGCCAGAGTTGAGCACCTGCTCGCCGGTCTCCTGGTCCAATAGGATCAGGTCTCCTTTCTGGAAGCTCAGGAACGTTGACTCCTCCCCCGCTGGAAAGGGGCGGAGACAAGAAGCAGACTGAAGGTGACCTGTCGACTTTTTTTTTTTTTTTTTACAGATTTTGATTTAAAAAATGCAATGTATTTTATCATGTTACATTCCCATTAGCAATGACAAAGTGACATACAAGCCGTTTCCAATGGAAGCCAGCGGCGTGAAGGTACAAACACATGTCGCTTGTAATTGGGGGAATACTAATTTGTGCCATCAGCCTGTTCTTTTTGATTGAAGACTGAAGGACTATGAATCCTAATTGCTTTGACAGATGTATGACACTAGTGCAGAATGTGGTGGGCGGGGCTTACTGGGGTTGGGGTTGTCCTGCAGGGCCACCACGAACTTTGACCTCTTCCTCAGGCCTTCCAGGAAGGTCACCACAAGGTCACGGATGTCCTCAGCGTTGTTGGAGGTGAAGGTGTACTCCTCTCCCTTTATGGTCGCTAGAGTGAAACTCTGACCCTGTAACTTACCCCCTCTGACAGAGAGAGAGAGAGAGAGAGAGAGAGAGAGAGAGAGAGAGAGAGAGAGAGAGAGAGAGAGAAACAGAGAGACAGAGAGACAGAGAGAGAGAGAGAGAGAGAGAGAGAGAGAAACAGAGAGACAGAGAGACAGAGAGAGAGAGAGAGAGAGAGAGAGAGAGAGAGAGAGAGAGAGAGAAACAGAGAGACAGAGAGACAGAGAGTTACATAACTCATACCAGACAGTGCATCATGTCATTGAGGGGTGTATTTCATATTACAATGTCATCTTTAAGGTCGTGAGGGGTAGCTTTTTGCTGTTCATGTACTACAACTCCCAGAGTGCCTCACCTACTGCTGGAGACGGAAGAGATTTCTGGGAAGGAGAGTTCTAAGAGGACCTGCTCCTGCTCGTCCACAAAGTAGACACCGGTCCAGTTGACCGCTACGATCACATCGTTCTTGGGCAGGCTGGGACCTGGGGGAACAGAGAGACAAGGAAAATACATTGTAGATATTTCTCCCAATACGACAGTACTGAAACCATAAGGTTTTTCCCCCTCAAAGGCAGAGAGTGCAGTCACTTCCCTCTTATCTTGGAAAAGACAGCAGGAAGTTCACTCGGGTTGCACGGGGGTAAAGTTCCCGCCCACCACGGCAGAGATTAGGGGTTTGAATCCTTCGCGGTGCATCCAGCTTGGCCGGGCGCTCCAATGAACACAATTGGCCGTGTGGCTGCGTGACGGAAGCTGAGCGGTGAGGACAATCTCTGTCACTGCTCTAGAGACTCATGTAGTTGTATTCAACGCATGTTCAGGAGTAGAGACCTCCCTCTGCTCAACCTCTGCTCAACTTGATAAGGCAATCACCTTACCAAGTTCAGCCGTGCTGCTTATCTCTCAGCCAATCTCCGCTGCCATCACCAAAGTATAAATACACCTGCGTCTGCAGCACCTACCTGTTTGTGTTTCACTGCTAGTTGTTCCAATCCCCTCCTCCTCCCCAACCACCTCCTTTCTCACCAATTTTGCCCTTCTAACGTTATTTCTTCTCCTTCCTCCAGGAGCCCCAGGGCGGGGCAGTGTCGGAGCGAAGGCGACAGACCGCTCCCGAGCAGACAGACTGCTCCCGAGCAGAGCAACGCGGCGGTCGCCTGGCTCCCGAGACTATACCCCCACCCTGAGTCTCGCCCCACCTTGGGCTCCCCAGCTATACACATATATTTCATTGTACTGTGTTCAATAAATGCTGTTTAACCTGAGCAGAAGGTGTGGTCTCTTACTAGTGAACTACAGGTTGGTTCAGTGGAGTGTGGAACTAGGAAGAATAGGGTGTTCCTCCACATGTGCTATGTGCTCCTGGTGAAAAGAAGCGGGCCGCGCGTATTGGAGGAGACACATGGTTGTCTGTGGACTCCCTATAACCAACTTGAGGGACTAGAATACACACGGAATCAGGAATTAGCATAACGACTAAATCGGGGGGAAAAAGGTGTCGCTAGTGCAGGAGCAAGGACACGATCTCCTGTCCCACCCAAAACTGTCAACTGTGTTCATGGGTGTGCCCGGTCAAGGCAAAGGCAAAGGCACTGCCGCCGGATTCGGAATCCGGGCATCTGCAGTGCCTAGTGGTCGCAGAATCCTTCCTGCAGTTTAAACGAATGCTGACCTGAGAACTTGAAGGCCTCGTAGAAGCGTGAGAAGAGCAGCGGCCACTTGTAGCGGGCGAAGTCCACCACCTCTTGCTTCACCTTCTGAGGGTCAAATCTCTTCTGAGCGTAGATACCCTGGACACACAACCGGACGTGAAGAAGGAATCGGGTGTGTAGAGTCACTGGAGTATTTCCAATTTTCTATACCTTTACCTCTACTCCACTACATCTCAGAGTCAAATATTGTACTTTTTACTCCACTACAATTATTTGGAAACTTTAGTCACTAGTTACTTTGTAGATTTGGATTATTATTACCAGTGGTGGAAAAAGTACTCAAATTCTTTACTTAAGTAAAAGTACCAATACTGCAATATAAAAATACTTTGTTACAAGTAAAAGTCCAGAATAAAACAAATACTTGAGTAAAAGTACAAAAGTATTGGCATCAAAATGTACTTAAAGTACCAAAAGTAAAAGTACTAAATATTTGAAAATAGCCGATCTACAAGCTCACAGAGCTTGTAGATCTGCTATTTTCAAATAGCATAGGTTTAAAATAGGTTTAAAGTAGTTAATGTATGTTTCATTATATCATAATTTATATCTGAAAAGTAACTAGTAACTAAAGTTTTCAAATAATTGTAGTGGAGTAAAAGTACAATATTTGCCTCTGAGATGTAGTGGAGTAGAAGTAAAAGTATTGGAAATTGGAAATACTCAAGTAAAGTACAAATACCTCAAAATTGTACTTAAGTACAGTACTTAAGTAAATGTACTTAGTTACTTTCCACCACTGATTATTACAAAGCATGCATCAACCACTTCAGTCCTATTTAAACGTTGGCTATTTGAAAATAGCCGATCTACTAGCTCACAACGCTTCGCGACGCGACACGTTGTGAGCTTGTAGATCGGCTATTTTCAAAAGATTTTCATACATTTTAAACATTTCTGCATAATGGGTACTTTTACCAAAAGTGAAAGTTTCCATTGTAGTATTGATACTTTTACTTAAGTAAGTAAGTAAAAAAATTTGAGTACTTTTTCCACCACAGTGAATTATTTAAGTCTGGAAAAAGTATTGACACACTCAGGCCCAGCGCCGGGTACCTTTTTGTGGGCGGCCATGATTAAGTGGGCCCATTTCTCCACCGTTTTGGCGGTGCTTATCTCTCTGTCGGGGATGTAGGAGGGGATGAGGCTGAGGAGGCGCTCCAGGAGGATCTCAGAGCCGTAGTCCACATAGTACTGTTGAGACGCTAGCTCTGCCAGGTCATCCTGCAGGAGAGAGGAGGGAGAGAGAGAGAGAGAGAGAGAGAGAGAGAGAGAGAGACAGAGAGAGAGAGAGAGAGAGAGAGAGAGACAGACAGACAGACAGACAGACAGACAGACAGACAGACAGACAGACAGACAGACAGACAGACAGACAGACAGACAGACAGACAGACAGACAGACAGACAGACAGACAGACAGACAGACAGACAGACAGACAGACATTGTTGGAATCTGCATTCTTTACTGTAGTTAACCCATTAAGACCTGGAACTGTGTCATTTTTAGATTTGAGCTAAAAAGCATTATTTTACACTTTGGGCTATTCAAAAATAGCAGATCTACAAGCTCATAGCGCGGCACCGAGTGCCGCGCTACGAGCTTGTAGATCTGCTATTTTTGAAAAATCGTGAAAATGTGTGCAAATCTTTGAATATATATATTTTTAAAGCGAACATTTTTAACTCAAATCTTTACTTCTGGGGGTCCCTGGAACAATATATTTTGTTGGGGGTCCGCGGTCAAATACATATAATTTTGGGGGTCCTTGACATGAAAAAGATTGAGCACCACTGATATAGAAACATACGTTTTTCAGAATACTGTTGAGATTTAGGAGACATGTTGAACCGGCTTCAGGTCTCAATGGGTTAAGGATACAACAAAGTTCTGACACATAAAGTGCTGTCAGCTAGCTTTGGTTTATTGGAGTGAAGTGTCTTGAACATGAATGTACCAAATTTATTTGGTGCATAATTTGTTTATTTGACCACAAACAACAACAGTAGGAAAAAAAAAGAGTCAGAACTCACCCTATCGCAGCGATACTCTCCAAACTTGACCCCCCGGACGATCTGCTGGTAGATGAGGTTGGTGGCCACCAGGTCGTCAGTGGGACTGTGCCAGGGGGTGAAGATCTCCTTCCTGAAGAACAACCTCCATGGAGCGTTCCTCTCCTGGGCACCCTGCTCCTTGGCATACTGCTCACACTGAGACACAGCATCCATCACATGGTCATTACCACTACCTAGAGAAGACACCTGGAGGAGAGAAAGAAGAAAGAAGGAAAGGAAAGGGAAGGGAAGGGAAGGGAAGGGAAGGGAAGGGAAGGGAAGAGAAGAGAAGAGAAGAGAAGAGAAGAGAAGAGAAGAGAAGAGAAGAGAAGAGAAGAGAAGAGAAGAGAAGAGAAGAGAAGAGAAGAGAAGAGAAGAGAAGAGAAGAGAAGAGAAGAGAAGAGAAGAGAAGAGAAGAGAAGAGTAGAGAAGAGAATTATTGACTGTATTGACTGTTGGCTCTGGGATATAAACCTCGCCTAACATGTTCATTCCCAGAGAGAGGGCTAGAGAGAGATGATACCTTTGTATGGTGGACACACTTCCAAGTTGATATACTCCAACTTCTCTTTGCAGTTGTTAGACTCATACTTTAGACTTTAGACTTTATTGGCCACAAGGGAACATTCATTCGATTTAGTGTCTTATTCTGCCCCTTCTTGTCAAACAGAGCTATAGAGGGAGAATAACCTTGTCAAACGGAGCTATAGAGGGAGAATAACCTTGTCAAACAGAGCTATAGAGGGAGAATAACCTTGTCAAACAGAGCTATAGAGGGAGAATAACCTTGTCAAACAGAGCTATGTAGAGGGAGAATCCAAAGCGGTCCTGTAGGTTGATCTTGTCGGACAGAGAGTTGCACAGCTCCTTGGCCGTGGTGGCTGAGTCTGTCAGCAGTGTCTTGGTGGTGCCATCCATGAAGGTCACTGGTAACATGATGGGCTTCTTAGACTTGGTGGCCTGCAGAAAAGAACACACCAGAACATGGAGGCAAGTCTAACAGTTCATCGGTAAAAATGAGTACTGTAACAGGGGGAATAAACACGATAGTGTGTGTGTGTGTGTGTGTGTGTGTGTGTGTGTGTGTGTGTGTGTGTGTGTGTGTGTGTGTGTGTGTGTGTGTGTGTGTGTGTGTGTGTGTGTGTGCGCGCGTGTGTGTGTGTGTGTGTGTGTGTGTGTGCGTGTATGTGTGTACCTGTAGCTCCAGCCATGAGGGTGGCTGTGTTCTGGGTCCATTAGCAAACGTCCGTCGGAGTCTCTCCTCACAGTAGGGGGCGTAGCCCGGTGGACCCCCATTGATATAGTTCCTCAGATACTGGACACAACACATTCACAACACATAGTTTCACCCGCCAGTACGGTCAAATAGAAGTGAATAAAAACCTGATGGTTATATCAACTATTAATGACTCACACAGTCATTTAAAGGAATACTTCACCCACAAAATTACTTTTTCAAAAACAAAGAGAACATAGTTGAAAAAGAAGATAATTGGAAACAATCCACTATTAACAACAGCAAAATCAATTAATAAACTCCAAAAGTCCTTTCACAGTACAATCCCAAGTGTCTTATCCAGTCCGTGTCCTCAGTAGCCTATTTACAAAAACGTTGCTCTTTCGCTGAAAGTTTATTGTTTAAAGCACTTCCGGGCTAAACGGGCGGCGCATGCATGAACAACGCAGACGCCTGGGCGAGTGCGTGCATGTGAACTCAGCTCGCAGCTGTTGAACCCCACACACGTTCCTCCCTTGTGTATGAGACGGTTTACACAGGAAACGAGTTTACAGACAGACCTTTGATAAAGTGTTGCTGTTGTTAATACTGGACCCCTATTTTTCCCAATTCTCTTATTTTTCAACTGTATTCTCTTTGCTTGTGGATACTTCATTCATCGGAAAGGTGATTTTCATGTGATACAAATGAAAATTCTCCTAATTGATAGATTTGGTTCCAATTGTAGGCTACAGTCTTTCAACACTGAAAAATACACTGTGTAAATGTATTTTCTTATCCTTGCCTGGAGTGTAAATACTTATTAGTATCTTTCTTTTCTTTTGTTTGTTTACTTGTTTTGTCATATTGGATATTGTATGGTTGATTTGGTTGTTGTAGTTGTTTTCGTTTTGTTGTCTAATGTTTTTATGTATTTATAAATGTGCGTCATTGTGTTTAGGACCCCCTCGAAAACGAGATGCTACAGTACATCTCAAGGGGTTATTCCTGATAAAGAATTTCAATCATCAAATTATACAGATGATTATATAAATTGACAATCACTAATAAGCACTTCGTCACACAATATTAGACACAGAATATTAGAACAGATGCAACTTTGGTAGCCCGCACAAAGGTTAGAGAAATATAAAATACATTCATAATGCAGTGGTGGAAAGTAACTAAGTACATTTACTTAAGTACTGTACTTAAGTACAATTTTGAGGTATTTGTACTTTACTTGAGTATTTCCAATTTTCAGTACTTTTACTTCTACTCCACTACATCTCAGAGGCAAATATTGTACTTTTTACTCTACTACAATTATTTGAAAACTTTAGTTACTAGTTACTATTCAGACATAAACTATGATATAATGAAACATACATTAACCACTTTAACCCTATTTTATACCTAGGCTATTTGAAAATAGCAGATCTACAAGCTCACAACGCGTCGCATCGCGACGCGTTGTGAGCTTGTAGATCGGCTATTTTCAAATATTTAGTACTTTTACTTTTGGTACTCGAAGTACATTTTGATGCCAATACTTTTGTACTTTTACTCAAGTAAATTTTGAATTCTAGACTTTTACTTGTAACAGAGTATTTTTATATTGCAGTATTGGTACTTTTACTTAAGTAAAGAATTTGAGTACTTTTTCCACCACTGAGACAATATTAGAACAGATGCAACTTTGGTAGCCCGCACAGAGGTTAGAGAAATATAAAATACATTCATAATGTAACGTTATGTTATTATTTCATCGTCATTGGAACACAGTGAAGAAACGGAAAAACCACCTTGACGAACTTGTCTGACGGGGCGAAGCAGCCCACACACAGTGACATGAGGATCCACCCGCGGGCGTGGGAACTCTTAGACGGGTTCTGGTTCAGCTGCTTACAGATCTGACAGTAGATCTCATCCCTGTCACGCACACGCACACGCACACGCACACGCACACGCACACGCACACGCACACGCACACGCACACGCACACGCACACACCCACCCACACACACAGTACATGCAAGCACACAGAAACAAATTAAGCCATTAACCCATTAAGACCTGAGGCGATTCTTAAAAAAAAATCGAAATCATAACAGTTTTTGGAAAAAAATCTAAACATTTTTTTTTCAAGATTTTTCAAAAATAGCAGATCTACAAGCTCGTAGCGCGGCACTCGGTGCCGCGCTATGAGCTTGTATATCTGCTATTTTTGAATAGCCAAAGACATCTAAAGTGACACAGATGCGTTCCAGGTATCAATGGGTTAAAACCGGGAAAGTTTTGCGTTGGCTGTTCAAAAATTGCTGAACAATCTTGAAAGTGTGAGAACTACAGTACTCATTTAGAAGGCATTTGTAGAATCGGCCTCAGGTCTTAATGGGTGAAGATAGGCATCAGCATGAAAACTGTGTGTGTGTGTGTGTGTGTGTGTGTGTGTGTGTGTGTGTGCATGGGTGTGTGCGTGCTTGTGTGCACCTCAGTCCAGGCCTCAGGATCCCATTGCCGATGATGAAATGCAGTTTCTCCAGGTTGGATGTGGGACGGTCCTCCAGCATGCTGTTGCCATGGAGACCGTACTCTCCATCGTTAAGCCGCTTGGTCACCTGACAGGAAATGCATCACAATCTTACCATTACCATCACTTGTCGCCACGGTAACTAACAAATAATAATAATAATAATAACATCAATAACCTTATTTGTATGGCATCTTTCAAAAACAAGTTACAAAGTACTTTACAGCAAAAACTGATAATAAAAATGAATAAAATCAAAGATTATGACAAACAAGATTAGATAAAACGATATAGAAGTTGCAACAATGCCGTCAATTAAGAAAAATCTGTACGATAGAAGTGAGTTTTAACCGCTTAAACCCCAGCATCCGTATTGTGGGGAAAGCTTTGGCAGAAAATAGCAGTTGGACAAGCTCCACAAGACGATCGAGCTGGCCGATCGGCTGTTTTCATCGAAAGCTTTCCACACATAAACGGAAAAATGAAAAGACACTGGCATAGAGCCCTGAGAGACTCTGGTCAACCATATGGGGTTTAAGTGGTTAAGAAGATCTTTAAAAGGGAACACTGAGTTTGCCTGCCTGAGATCCCCAGGCAGGGAGTTCCACAGCCAAGGGGCCAAAGGACCAAGGGGCATGGCAAAAGCCTGGTTCCTCTTAGAGACAAGCTGAGACTTTGGAACCATTAGTATAGTGTCCTGCTGGTGGATCTCAGACAGCGGCCAGGCTCACAGGATCACAGATCAAAGATCACAAATATAGGCAGGAGGGTATCGATTCCGGGCTTTTACCCATTCAATCCGGGAACACATACTGTGTTACTTTAGATTTTTTTAAGCTATAGCCATTATTTTCTGCTATTCAAAAATAGCAGATATATAAGCTCCTAGCTACGAGCTTGTAGATCTGGGGGGGGGTGTTTTTTGCGTGAACATTTTTGCAAATATATAACATTTGAATATATAAATATACATATATTTTTTTTTATTAAAGCGATCATTTTTAACTCAAATGGTTGCTTCTGGGGATTCTACAAATGTCTTCTAAATCCTAACATTTTTTTTTTTACTTATATATAGTGGTTCTCTAACTTTTTCATGTCAAGGACCCCCCAAAATGATATGTATTTGGCCGCGGACCCCCCATCTCAAAATCTTTTGTTCCAGGAACCCCCACCAGAAGCAAAGATTTGAGTTAAAAATGTATATTCAAAGATTTGCACACATTTTCAAGATTTCTTTTCAAAAATAGCAGATCTACAAGGCTATGAGCTTGTATATCTGCTATTTTAGAATAGCCAAAGAAATCTAAAATGACAGAGATGCGTTCCCGGATTGAATGGTTTAAACACAAGCGGTGAAGTCTTCAAATACATTCTAAAACTAACCATTGAACCAGTGGAGGGCAGCAAGGATACGCTCACTTCTCTTAGATTGTGTTAAAAGTCTGTTGCAGTATCTTGGACAAAATCCTTTTGCCAAAAAATTGCTGATCTACAAGCTCACAATATGCCGATTTTTTGTCGAATATTAGCCTATAATGACATGCCCAGAATAGGGACGCAAGAGTTCAGGTGGTTAAAAGTGGACTCTGGCCATGATGTGTTTCCCATTGAAAGGCAGCTTCATATTCAGGTATCTGAATGTCTTTATTACGGTATCTTGCTGATACCTGAATAAAGTGCATTGCAACAGTCAAGTCTGTTAGGACAGTGGTTTCCAAACTTTTTTGCTCAAGACCCAAAAGAGACATTTTACGTCTCCCAAACTAGAGAAAATAGTAGATCTAAAAGCTCACAACGTGTCGCGGAGCTTGTAGATCGGCTATTTTCACTACTTTCTAAACTTGTAATTTTTTTTATTGATGGAATCTCTTAGATTTTTTCTTTTTTTTTAATGAAATTCCTTTGAATTTCTTTATTAATTTGTTTTGTTCAAAAAATGTGGAAACGAATAAAGGGAATATTTACTCGCGACCCATAAAAATGGGTCTGCGACCCAAACATGGGTCCCAACCCACTGTTTGGGAAACAGTGTGTTAGGAGATAAAAGCATGGATGACCTTGTCTTGGTCTGTGGACGTAAGCAACTGCTCACGGTAGACTGTTGAGCTCTGTGTACAACAGAAGGAAAGAGGGGTTTTGTACTCCAACTATATGAAGAGATATTTCACATTAACCACTTAAACCCTATATTTCGTTAACTCGGGGGTTCTCCAGGGATCTATACTTGGTCCACTCCTTTGTTCCTGCTACACACCAAATCTCTTTTGCTGAAAATGGCCCGAACTACAAGTTGTGAGCTTATAGATCTGCATTTTTTTAATATTAGGGGGCTCTATATTCACCTGTTTCCTAGGTTGTGTGTTTTCCACTTCCTGTCAATTTGATCCAATGAAATCCAATGAAACTGGTCAGATGACCAATGATATCCAATGAAATCGACAGGAAGTGGAAAACACACAGCCTAGGAAACAGGTGAATACTAGTGTATTTTCTGTTTTAGCTTTAGCTGAAAATAGCCGATCGACAAGCTCACAACGCACCGCAACGTGTTTAAATGTGGTTAAATGTGGATTCTGCCCATGATCTGTTTATCAATGAAAAGTAGCTTCTTATGAGTTAAGACTTCAGATGCTGGTCATGTGAAACAGTTCACATCTAACATGATTACTTCTCGTCTTTATGCCATAATCTGGTGAACTTAACCCCAAGCTCTGCCTACAACACTGAGGATTTTACTGTATAGACGATACTTCTTCTAGGGGTGGGCCGATATATCGTCCCGCGATATATGTGGGACGATATGTATCGTTTTGGCTTTTTTTTTTTTTTTTTGCAATAATAATAATACAAAAACAGAAGTATTTGTTTGCATTTGCTTCCCCCCCTCCCCCCATATATTTTCATAAGCTTCCCCCACCCCCCCATATATTTTCATAATAAAAAAGTGCCATATATCGTATCGTATCGATATCGTGAGCCCAATATCGCGCATCGTATCGTATCGTGAAATTAGTGGCACACCCCTACTTCTTAGCATGTCACCAATTTTTTATTTTTTTATAAATGTATCATCTTCCTCCCTGGACGCACAGCTCAATCTTTCACCTCACATCAGATCACATGGTGAGGCTACAGTTACATATTCCATCCCTCTTGTAAAGGTACCCCCCCTTTTTTTGTTGTTGTTGAACGTTTGTTAAGATTAGTCTATATTTAAAAAGAAATATGGCAAAGATAGCCATATCTACAAGCTCACAACGCTTGTAGATCGCTTATTTTCGTTATATGTTGCATGACGAAGTACATACTGTAGGACAGGTCTTAAGCGGTTAATGCAAGATTGGTTCTCTCTCTCTCTCTCTCTCTCTCTCTCTCTCTCTCTCTCTCTCTCTCTCTCTCTCTCTCTCATTCTCTCTCTCTCTCTCTCTCTCTCTCTCTCTCTCTCTCTCTCTCTCTCTCTCTCATTCTCTCTCTCTCTCTCACCTCCTCTGTGATCTTGGATTTCTTCTTCAGGGTGAGAGAGACCAGTTTGTGACGAACACTGTTCTTCTTGTGGCTGTGGCTGTCAGAATGAGGAGTCTAAAGGATGAGAAAATATCATTACAATATAAATATTTAAAAACACTTGTTGGGAAGTGGGTCAAAAATGTACTGCACCTGTACATACATGCATTAATCCTGCATTATGTTCAATTGCATACATTTTAGTTCATAGAGCATTTAAAGTAAGTGATTTTCTTTGGTTAAAATAAGTGGACATAAACACTGCCAGTGCAGTCAGATAAAGGGAAAACAGCCAGTTACAAAGTGCATGTAAGGCAGAGCATTGTTACATACAAAACAAAAGATGGCATACTTGTCGAACACACACACACACACACACACGCACACGCACACGCACACGCACACGCGCACACACACACACACACACACACACACACACACACACACACACACACACACACACACACACACACACACACACACACACACACACACACACACACACACACACACACACACACCTCCCCCTCTCCCTGCAGGGCCTGCAGCTCTCTCTTGTAGGTCTTCTTCCCCAGCGTCTCGTAGATCTTGGTCATGACGGGGATCTTCTCGCTGCCGTCGCTGATGGCTGTGTGGTACTTGGGCTCCGGCAGGTCTCCCATGAACCTCAGGATGGTGATCCACACCGCCAGAGCCGCCTGGCAGGGTGGAGAGCCCAGGTACCAGAGAAAGGAGAGATGAGGGTGATATGATATGTCTTTCAAAGGTTATCGTTGCTGTCGGCAGAAACCTCTTATCTCCATATTTTTACTTTTTGTGTTTTTCCTATAAATGAACGCCTTACTTGATCCTACTACAGCATCACACAAAAGCATGAAAAGTAGCAGATCTACAAGCTCTGCTTTTTCAGCTTGTAGATCTGCTACTTTTGATGCTTTTGAATTTGAATCCTGAAAAGTAACAGTTTTGGAGAAGTTGAGTTGCAAAAAAAACAAAACATATGTTTTTTCTGAAAACTCTTAGGATTTAGAACATTGGTTTAGAACAGTGGTTCTCAAAAATAGCAGATGTACAAGCTCACAGCACTTCACTTTGTGCTGCGCTGCGAGCTTGTACTGTACATCTGCTATTTTTGAACATGTTGGAACATTTAGATTTTTTTTAACACAAATTTCCTCTTCTGGGGGTCTCTAGCACAAAACATTTTCAGATGGGGGTCCGCGGCCATATATCAATTTGGTCCTTGGCACGAAGAAGTTTGAGAACTACTGGTTTAGAGAGCATTTGCCTAAGGTCCTAATGGGTTAAAGACTGCCTCAGAATGGACCCTTCGCTAAACCCCACCCCAAAAGCGATTGTCCAATGCCAGCTTAGCAACCGTTGTTAGCCTGGCATAGTTCTGGCAAGCTTTGGTCACCTGCCATAGCTGTCAATGTTATTTCGCCCGCACACACACAATCATTTGCAACATAATAGCAAGAATAGGAATACCACGATAACGCAATGGTGACTATGAACCACGTACCCAAACCCGTTGGAGGCTGCTTTTCCCAAGCTGAAATCTGCACTTAAACTGCAAGGCTGAATATGGCTGTGTTGTTGAACACATACACAGCTTAACGTCAGGAAAGTTACAAGACACGACTCACTCGCCCAGGTGGTGTCAATAATAGGCTACTAATCACCGTAATCGTAACAAAATTCAGAATCACAGCACTGCCTGTTTCGGATTCCGCACGTTAAAGTATATTCATTCATTTGTTCGTCTATTTATTAACTGCTACTGTAGTCTTACCCTGCGGTACATGAAAACTTCAACCTGGTGTTTGCACTTTCTCCATTTACGGTCCGTACATATATATAAACGTTCAGATTTCAAATATAAATTGCTTACCCTATGGCCACGGATGTTAAAATGATGCACGGGACTCTCAAAAGTACCCGTATATTCTGTATTGTTCAATAAAAAGCATTTTAATCCGATCGGTGGCCATTTTCTCATAGAGTTATAATGTATCAGAGTGCAATACACCTACCAACCGATAGGGTCGCTTAGTTGAAAGCATATGGAGAAAATGGCCACCAATCAGATTCAAATGCTTTTTATTGAACAATACGGATGATACGGGTACTTTTGAGAGCCCGTACATAAATGTAACATCCGTGGCCATGGGATAGATGGGGCGGCCATAGCTGAGTGGTTAGTGAGCCCGCCTAGGGAACCAGCTGGCCCTGGTTGCCCCAGGTTCGATTCCAGGCTATCCCAGCATATGTGCCGATGATATGAAATTTGTCCCTGAGCAAGACTCTTAACCCCAATTGCTCACAGGTTCTCATTGGAAACAAGACCGCAAGGACTTTCATGAACGACCTGTTAAAAGGAATCATCCTTATCCTTTATAAGCACTTTATATTTGAAATATGAACGTTTCTGTAGATGTACGGGCTATAATGGAGAAAGTGCAAACACCAGGTTGAAATTCATCCATGACGGTCGAGACAGACGACCGTCGCGTATCCATGGCTATTACTCCCTCTAACATTTTAGTTTATTGAAATAATGTCATGCACATTTGTCCAGTGCTTATAGCAATAGCTTTTGAAGGTCATGTGTATACAGTATACTGTACTGTACCAGCTGGTCTCCCTCGTCATCGTGGAACAGCAGCGGCTGCTTGAGGGGTCGTCTCACGTAGCTGTGGGTGGTGGTACCCTGGAAGTAGGTGGCGGCGTACTTGGCGAACTTGTACTCGGACAGGTCCTCCTCGTCGTCGTCCTCCGGCAGAGGGAGGGCCTCGTCCAGGTCCTCCTCCTGCATCTCCCTCTGAGCCGGGGTCCTCTCCAGGTCCTGTGTGTTTGTGTGTGTGTGTGTGTGTGTGTGTGTGTGTGTGTGTGTGTGTGTTTGTGTGTGTGTGTGTGTGTGTGTGTGTGTGTGTGTGTGTGTGTGTGTGTGTGTGTGCACACACAGAGGACAGAATCACCAGAATCACCATGTGTCCACTGGGTAGGGTGGGGATCCGGAACCGGAGGAACCAGATCAAACATTGAGGAACCGGAATAGGTTCCGTCACATGTGGAACACTGTCAGAGCTGGTATGTGTACTTCACGTCTGCTATACAATTTCAATACTGGTGGTTCTCCAACTTTTTTAATTCAAAGATCACCATAACTTTGAATGTGTACAGATGGAACCAAATGGACCCATAAGGGTCCATTTGGTTCCATCTGTACACTCTCAGAGTTACAGACCTGTAAGGGTCAAATTGGTACCCCCATAGGAATCATTAAAGGGAACCGTTAAGGAATCGGACCGTTAACACATTAACTGCCAAGACCGTAGTCCTACGGGCCGTTAAATCCAACTGTTAAGCGCCGAGACCGCAGCCCTACGGGCTGCGGTCTTTTCGCGCATGCGCGGTCCGGGTGCACTTTCGGATTTTTTTTGATCCACATCCGTTTCCGGTTTGATGACAGGAAATAGAATTATTTGGGATCCGGTTTTCACGATCACGCCCGCCCTCGTTCTACAGACGAAACTGAAACTCAATTCTCTTCCTGTAGTTTTTTCTCCTCGCATTTCACTGTTTAACGTAATCCGCTCTAACTCAAACATGGATGCCCCGTTTGACACGTGGTTTTCACTGGGAGATACAGGGAGATCGCGCGGATGTAAACAGACTGTGTAGCGCTCAATCTTAAGGATTTTAACAAGATCTATGGCGACATGAAAAAAACAAAAAAACAACAAAAACACCTTGGCACTGGTGAGTACATTATGAGATTAGCCCTTGGCAGTGGATGTGTAAGGAACCGGAATCGTTAAAATCCTGAAGGATCACAACTCTACCACTGGGGGGCGGTGGTATGTTTGTTATGTTGATGCTTTTTTACAATGGCAAGGACCTGAATGGCCTACATTTCGTGGGGGCGACAGTGGCTCAGGGGTAGAGAGGCCACTTGGCCGGTAGAGCGGCCGGATGATCTATTTCCCAGTTCGATCCCAGGCTCCCCCAGAGTTAGTGTTGAAGTGTCCTTGAGCAAGACGCTCAACCCCTAATGCTCCCGATGAGCAGGTTGGTGCCTTGCATGGTTTCCTCCGCTGTGTGTGTGAATGTAATGCACAATCTATGTAAAGCGCTTTGGATAAAATGCGCCAAATGCACCATTTACCATTTCTCTCATTATGGTCAACTGGCCTGTTCTGTATGGGGGCTGCTCACCACACTCACATGACATGATATGTCACCATATTGGATGTAATATTAATTATCGAGTTTCTGGCATCAAACAGGATGGCTGCCTGGCTGCTACAGCAGGAAAAACACTTACTTTTCACATTTTTCCCTTTCTTTTTGCAACGAGATTATGTTTTTTTTTTACCAACACATTACTTGTATTTATATCTGTGCTGATTCGATATATTGACTATAATTAAGTGTTGTCATTCACAATCAGATCCTTTATTAGATAGTATCTTATCTATTTCACAATAGCAACCAGGAACTGCATGTGCCTCACCCAGTGCTTAATTTGTCAATTATTAGGTGCCATGAATCCGACTAAAAGTCATGTCAGTACTAGTGAGCGTAGGAGTCAGATCACCCAGCTCACAGGCAAAACAGCGAATAATAAAGTGTTTAAATTGTGGCGATTTACGAACGTAACTCGGTTTCATTTCATCCACGGTCCTTTTCCATTGCAGGAAGGGACATTGAGGGGAAAATGTGAAAGTTGAATTAAAAATAAATATTGTATTGTATGTGTATTTGAGGTGACAGAGCACCTTCTACATTTCCCAGAGCGCAGCAGGCAGGTACCAGAGGTCGGCTCCAAGCAGCTCCTGCTCAAATCAAGCCCTGGCCTCACCTCAAAGCCAGCGGGGGCCTGTCCCTCCTGACCGGGGAAGGAGCTGGTGGTTCCCAGGAAGCCAAACATCTTGTCCACCATGTCGGAGTCGTTCACGGGCTCCTGGCGAGCCTTCTCCACCTGGTCCAGCAGATCCTTCTTCTTCCTGGCCTCCTCTTTCTCCTTCTTCTCCCTCTCAGCGTCCTCCTTGGCTAGCTGGCTGAGACGCTCCTGAGAACATTGAAGAAATAAAAAGATTAAACATCATGCACTTGTCTGTCTTGTCATATCTGTTGGAGGTATATAACCAATGTCAGTAATGACAAGGAAATATTGATCGATGCTTATTTATTCATGACAATTAATTGACAACTTAACGAAAAGTAATACAAATTTGAAAGCCCAATACTTCATCATACAACAACGGTGCATACCTACATGTAAAATAGCAGACCTACAAGCTCACAACGCATCGTATCCACAAAATGTTGTGAGCTTGTAGGTCGGCTATTTTCAGTGTGCGGTGCTAAATTAGGCATAACTGTAAAGTCCCATAATAAGTAGACAATAAATGGTGTCAGTGATGACATAAATGTCAGCAGTGAGCAGTCACCTGGTGACTGCGTTCAGCCTCAGCCTTGGCCCTCTTGGCTGACATCTGGTTCCTGAGCTTGGATTCTTCTGCCAGACGCATCTTCTCTGCCTCCAGTCTGCGGCGGTACTGATGGGAGACCAGTTAGGAGTGATTTAGATTTTTTTTCAAATAACAATATTAATTGAAATCAAAGCAAATTAAACCAGCGATTCTCAACCCACTGGCAAAACATTTTGCCAAGATGTAACATTGATATATTTTTAAAAGTATGTAAAAGAATATATATGTCATGGTAATTCTTCCTTAAAACCCAGAAAAAGTAGTTTTCATTGTGATACCGATGAATATCAACTTAAAGTATATACTATGTTAGTTCTATTGATCCAAGCCACAACACTATCGATTGATTCATAATAAACAGGCTCTGAAAATGCACACGGCCCACCCATCTGACCACTTAACGCGGCAGGTTGGGTGGGCTGTGAACACTTTACATATTTTCAAGTGGGCCCTGATCCAGAAAAGGTTGGGCACCACTGAATTCAACTAA
The DNA here is from genome assembly GCF_963280865.1 of Gymnoscopelus braueri. Taxonomy (NCBI): domain Eukaryota; kingdom Metazoa; phylum Chordata; class Actinopteri; order Myctophiformes; family Myctophidae; genus Gymnoscopelus; species Gymnoscopelus braueri. The sequence continues at coordinate 44,237,996 of NC_137606.1, forward strand.
GATTAGATTAGTTTACTAGATTACTAACCCCACATTGAGAACCAGTGTTATAGATCCAGATGTGTGTGTGTGTGTGGGTGTTAGGGCTTTCACGACTAGAGATTTTTACAGGTCGACTAATTTGACCCAGTGGTAGTCGACTAGTCGACTAGTCGAAATTTACATTAAAAAAAATTAACAAAAAAAATAAAAAGGGGGGGGGGCATTGTTTTAATTCCATCCTACTACTATATTACTATTATTATTATCCTCCTGCCCTTATTTTTATGGCGTTTTAAGGGAAGCGCTTCTGGCACAGCAGCACAGCACCACAGCAGCGTCTCCAAGGATCCCCATTGCCCAATAATAGGCTTTTATTGGGCATACTTTTGACCCCCTTTTGATAAAAAATAAAGTCAGGAGGATAATAATAATAGTAAGATGGGCCATTATTATGGCATTAAAACAAATAAAATATATATTTTTTACTTTTTTTTTTTAATTAATTTTTTTAACTATTCGACTATTACCAACAAGGTCGACTAGTGGTTATACTAGTCGACTATACTAGTCGACTAAGCCCTAGTGTGTGTGTGTGTGTGTCTGTCTGTCGTACCTCCAGCTTCAGCCTCTGGTAGAGTCTGCGTGCGATCATGCCCCTGGTGTAAGCCTGGATGGTGATGACCGCCCAGAACCGGTGCCTAAAGGCCCGGCGCACCAGGCAGCCTCGACACCACGCCTGGAAGTGCGTGATTCGCTGCCGGGCCACGTGGTACGTCATGTACAACTTTCTAGACCGGACAATGGCCTGAAGGCGGGAGAACCCCGCTCGCATCTAAAGACAGGACAAAGAGAGGGTAGAGACGGTATAACAGATAGACAATAGATCATTTTGGGTGTGAAAATGTAAAAAGAAAATGGAAACATAACACATTTGATGTAATAATAATGGAACTCACCGCTCCATAGTTCTTCCTACATTGATATCCTCTCCACATCTTCTGAATCAACATGGCTGACTTCCTCATCTTCAGGAAGTTGGACCTAAAGGTAGGAAGAAATTATATATGTTTATGTTATATATGTCACAGGGAAATTGGCATTCCAGGGAAATTGAAAGGGGAGCACTTGTTTTTAGGCGCGGGGCGGGGCTGCGAGGCTGGGCTTTAATGCGAGGACGAGGACGACAACAACTACATAGCAACCAGGAGGCCTCAGTGGCGCACTTCGATAATCATCGGACTCCCCATCCACTACCACTGGGAGTCTGGGTTTGACTCCCGCTTGGGAAATTACTTTTTCAAACAACCACAGACTACTTTTTTTCGCCAATAAAGTATAGTTTTGGACCATGACGGAGGCGCGCCGGTCCGCGCGGGCACTCGCGCCTGGAGGCGCTCGGGCGCGCCTCCTCGGCCTCGAGGTCTGCTAGTCGACTAAGCGCCGTCCGAGTTATGTACCGATAGGCACAGAATCGTAAATGATGTTGTGGGGACTGCGTTTGCCCCTCTATGGTTTGCCCCAACTGCCACTCAATGCACTAACATAGCCCGCCAGCCCCGCCCCCTCGCCCCCTTGTGCTTCAACTGCATGGAATAAGGCTGTTCGCGGGTGTGTGTGTGTGCGCGCGTGCGTGTTTGTGTGTGCGCATGCGTGTGTGCGTGCTCGTTTGTGTGCGTGTGCATGCGTGCGTGTGTGGTGTGGGGCTCATGTCTGGCTTGCATTGCCCTCTAGCGTTGGTTCTACAGAATTGCTTGGGGGGCGGTGAAAACAAGCGCTCCCCTTTCAATTTTTCTGGAATGCCAATTTCCCTGTAACATATATATTACACAGTGGGGGAAAAATAAAGGCTAAACCACGCCCCTCAAGGCAAAACCACACCCCTCTGGAATGGGTACATCCAGGCAAGTGACACCTGCATGTACCTGCAGAGACAGAACCACGGCACTAGGAGACCACTGTGTGTCCAAAACTGTTACTTTTCAGGATTCAAATTCAAAAGTAGCAAAAGTAGCAGATCTACAAGCTTCGTGCCGCGTTTCGAGCTTGCGGATCTGCTACTTTTGATGCTTTTGTGTGACGCTGCAGTATGATAAAGTAGGGCGTTCATTTATGAGAAAAGTTAGAAGTTAAAAGTTAGAAGCGACGATATACATATATTTTTAAATAAAAGTCAGTTCACCATTAGGTGTTATACGTATACAGCTATGAGGGTGTCCAATGATCAGGTCATGCAAAGCCAAAGTAGAAATGTCTCACATAATAACATGTTTTCTGAGGACAAATCACGCCAATTTGTTCTGCTGTTGGAATTCCCAAACCAATCTAGCAACTGAAAAGGTTGACATGCAATGTTTTTTGGGGTTCAAAGACATTTGGGACACCGACAGCTGAGTGGTTAAGGCGCATATACAGTGCCACATGACAGCGAGTCCCCGGTTCGAGCCCAGCAGACCTGTGCTGCATGCCACTCCCTGACACTCTTTACACTGTATAAATACAAGTAAGACGCACGAACGCTGGAAGCGAACGCAGCTCGAAAATATTGTGTATTTACGGACTTGTAAATGTGCGTGTGTGTGTGTGTGTGTGTGTGTGTGTGTGTGTGTGTGTGTGTGTGTGTGTGTGTGTGTGTGTGTGTGTGTGTGTGTGTGTGTGTGTGTGTGTGTGTGTGTGTCTGTGTTGCAGGCTGTTGTGCATTTTAATCAGAGCATTGTCTAAATTCTTGCACTCTGGCGCACTCTGGCGGCTGCACACAGGCAGTGCATGCACACAGAGAGACACACACACAGACAGACAGAGACACACACACCCCGAGCACGGTTTCATAGTAAGCTCCACTTGCGCGGTGCGCCTCCTTCCGCTGCGTTCGCAATCAATGAAGGGAGAAAGCCGAAAAGAAAAAAAATCTCTGTTTGTTTGTTTTTTCAGCCTCACCTGTCCTTGAAGCCTCGCACCACCTTCTGAATGAGAATGACCTTGTCAGTTATGGCCTTGTCTCTTTCTATCTCCAGCAGCATGTCATGGTGGTCCTGCACAACACACACACACACACACACACACACACACACAAGCACACACACACCACACACACACACACACACACACACACACACACACACACACACACACACACACACACACACACACACACACGCACACACACGCACACACACGCACACACTCGCACACACACGCACACACACGCACACACAAAATGTAATGAATGAACACAAAATATATAATAATTCTTGCAGACAGTGAGTTTCTGTCTGAATGTTAACTCATTCAGTGCCATTGACGTGTTTCACGTGTTTTACCGCAATAGCGCAACGTGCCAATGACGTGTTTCACGTGTTTTTTTTGTTTTGTTTTTTAAAAAAACGTTCAGAACCCAATATATCATCATTTGAAGATTTGCTGCTCCATTCACTTCTTGTTTAACTTATTACTGAAAAAGGCTGTATCTCGGCTCCTGAGCACTTTTTTTTCTCCAATGTTATTATGTTATTTTCAAAAGGCAGACAATTAATGTCAACAAGGTCCAATGACCTCGTTGACATTTGTGAAACCACACAGTGCAACCCTCGGTGATTAGCACCCATCAGGGGATCGATTATACTGGAGATAAATATTCTGTGACTACTTGAAAAAGGTATAAGAAATTTGAAAAATTGCTGGCACAGTTCGCAACTATTTTCTTATTTCATTGGCACTGAATGAATTAACAGCTGTGATTCTTGGCCAGATCTTTTGATCTCAATTAAATCTCAATACATTTCAACTAAAAAAGTGTGCTCCTCTGAGCGCAGATCCCCGCCAGGCCGGGTTGCCTACCGTGAATTTGGAAGGCAGTCATAGCCAATTGGAATGGAATCTGCGAAATCTGACTGATACATCTTGATCACATGACTCCAGAGATAACGTGTACCGATTTGTGCGAGTTTTGGACAATATTTGTCGTCCTGGCGAGGATAATAAAATACATAAAAATAAGAAATAGGAATTATAGTCACACAATGGACACTGAGGGATGCAGGCTCAACTAGGACTTGAAGCATAGGCGGCGGGTGAGCTTGACAATTGGGAAGGCTGGGGGTTTGCGCGCGGGCGCCGAAATCTTGCGGTTTCTGGGCGGATTGTGTTAGTTTCTTTTTGGTTTTTGGTTACTTTATTTCAGTTTTAGGGTTAGGGTTAGGGTTAGGTTAGGGTTAGGTTATTTAATTCTTATTTTTGCCTGATTTTACTGATTTGTTATAAAAAAAAATACTAAATAATGCTGCGCACATATATAATAATATATATAATTTGCACAATTCCTAGAATTTCCCAGCATAACATTTGGGAAGGCTTAGCCTACCCTAGCCTTCATTACCCGCCGCCTATGACTTGAAGTATGATGTTGGAGCGCTTGATGTTCCCGTTGATGTTCTAGCTAATTAGCCATCATGCTTAGACTGACTTGCTGTGCTAATCACTCTTGACAGGACACCTGGCTGCAGCAGTTTGTGTATAATTATTTATTTATTTCTAAAATGACACATAAACAGAGGATACGGGCCGGTACAGCCCCTAAGAAATCTATCCTTTTCTCTCTTTTCCCTTCTGCCCTCCAGTGATCTGTGGTCCATCCTGCCGTCCCTCTTATCTGTTCACTTCCTGCCAGGGAAGTGTGTGTGAGCACCACTAGTCCTGTGGCTTCAACCCCGCTGATTCCATTTCCTGTGCTACTTCCTGTCCAGCTGAGTGCTGAGTTTTGTGCTTTGACAGAAGTTGTACCATGTAAACACAGTTCACTGCTGTGTGCCCAGTGGCTTCTCACCACATTTGGTTGTTATTTTAGATTAGATCAGACTTTATTTGTATTCCCAATCCCAACCTGTTCAACATAGAAACACATAGAATCTCCATAATACATCCACAGCACTTCCTAACACACAACATGTCAGCAAGGCAGTTTGTTTAATGCTGCAATGGCCAGAGAGGACAAAGCAAAGTTTTTCTCTACTGTTTATATATCTGATAGAAACCAATTATATTACACATAGCAGATCTACCAGCTCACAACACGTCACCCGTTGTGAGCTTGTAGATCAGCTATTTTCAAGATGTCCTGGGGAAACATCAAACTCTTTCTCTTTTGGGTCTCAAGCTAAACAGTTTGGGAACCACTGGTAAACAGTATACAACATTGTCTTGTTTAAAAGCAATATTTGCAGACCACTGAAAACTGGGGTCTGAAGTTGTCACATACTGTACAACTTGGAGGAAAAGCACCAAAGAAATGTTGCGATTCAACAGTGAGGTGCAGTAGGCCTGGACCCCTGGCCTAGGTCCGGGCACTTAGGCTCTAATGTAGCCTGTAGCGCGTTGCAGGTTCGAGTCCCGATTTTGGCCTTTGCTGCGTGTCACTCCCCATCTCTCTCTCCCCGTTTCCTGACTATCTTCACTTCACTATCAATAAAGCCAAAAAAAAAGCTAAACTATAAACAAAAACAAAACAGTGAGGTGTAGTACTGTAGGGGGGCATAGAGGCTTATCTGCTAACAGAGAGATCACAGCACAGGTTCTAGTCCTGGATAAAGACACCTATAATCCTTACCTGTACCAGTGTCAACTAAATAACTGGAAGTGTACAATGTAAAGGAACTTGACAATCTATCTAGCGATTTTCACTATTTGTAGTACAAGTATTGTATTATAATATACGTCATCATAATATAAATAGTGAAATTAAGGAGTGTCACTTTAACCACTTAAGCCTGATTAGGGCTTAACCACTTAAACCCCAGCATCCGTATTGTGGGGAAAGCTTTCGCAGAAATTAGTCGATCAGCTATTTTCAGCGAAAGCTTCAGCAGAAAACAGAAAAGCACCTAGTATAGAGCCCTGAGGGACTTTGGTCAACCATATAGGGTTTAAGTGGTTAACGTGACTCTCCTTCACTTTTGTTAGAATGGCCTCTAGTCTCCACTCCAACTCCATGTATGTTTTGAAACACATACACACAGTGGGGAAGCTGTAGCTCAGGAGGTAGAGCACTCGTTTAGGTTTGATTCCCGGCCCCTTGCGGCTTCATGTCAAAGTGTCCTTGAGCAAGACACTGAAACCCTAACTACTCCCAGTACAGTATATAACCAATTTTTCGGCATCAGGCTCATCCAGGCTCACAGAGGCATAAGAAAATCACATAGGCCATTACATAGCACTTGACCAAAGATATGGCACCGATAAAAGACAACGATCAACAAAGACATTATAAAAGTGACATAAAAACATCTTGTCCACCATTTACACTATGGTACACTATAAAAAAAAACACCAGGATGATCATTTTAGCAATAATAATTGTGCAGCCCTAATGGCAAGCAATGAAAGTGAAGAATGGTTTAGTGACCCTAAACCTGCAGTGCACAGTTATGTTTCAAAGAGAAACAGTGAGCTGGGATGGAGGTTTGGTGTTCTGGAGCTCAGTAAGAAGTGTCTCTTTTTTACTGTGAGGATTACAAACACTGAACAGAGATCACAACCAACAGACAACACTTCAAATTCAGGGGCCTGTCACCATGCCAACCAACCAACCAACCAACCAACCAACGGACATGCCCAGGCCTTGACCCCTGACCTCACAATCGCATCTGCCCTCGCACTGACTGGGAGGGAAGCCAACAAAAACACACACACACACACACACACACACACACACACACACACACACACACACACACACACACACACACACACACACACACACACACACACACACACACACACACACACACACACACACACACACACACACACACACACACTGCGGGAAACCAAAACATTGGCAGCAACAGACACGTGAGTGTGGAGTGGAAACAATCACATTATCAGTCATAGGCTACTGGGAGCTGCCCAGTACAACCACAGTCTTCTACTGGTGGTCACTGGGAGCTGACCAGTACAACCGTACAGTCTTCTACTGGTGGTCACTCTGAGCTGACCAGTACAACCGTACAGTCTTTTACTGGTGGTCACTGGTGGTCATAATTCATACTGTTACGCAATAATGTTTTCTAATAAACTTGAACTTGAACTGACCAGTACAACTAGTTTTCAACCACAACCAAACCCAGTTCTCCTGCTTCTGGGCCAGGCTTCAGTGGCATGTCCCTTTAAAAAGCTGTACCTTGAGGAATATCTTGGTCTTCCCCATCTGCCAGTCATCATCTCTGCCCAGCACTGCCACTGCAATCCTCTGACACGTGCCTCTCAGGTCCTCCTGTTAGTGCAGATATAGCAATAATTAAAAAACTAAATAGATTGATAGCTGTTCAACAGCTCCAGTTGCAATACATTCATACAGATTTGTCAGTAAAAGAAGCATGATGAATATATAAAATACATTACATCAATAGAAATAGAATAGAATGCAGTAAAAAAAAGATATTTAAGTTTTATAAGTTAAAATCCTAAGTAAAAAAAACAGCACAGTTAAAATACACAGCTATAACTATGATGGAGACCAAATCTTAACCCGAGAGAGGAGACAGACTCACACACACACACACACACACACACACACACACACACACACACACACACACACACACACACACACACACACACACACACACACACACACACACACACACACACACACACACACACACACACACATATCCCGGAGAGGGAGTGGTACACAACAACATGTGGGGTTCCAACATAAACAGGGAGGTATTAGGTTCCAGTCAGTGTGTTAATGAAAGCACAGGGACAGAGATTCATCCAGTGTCCTGCTTACAATCCCAACAAAATGGACCCTGTTCAGCAAGAAAGAAGATCTCTGCTCTAACCTTTACTTGTAGCCTCTCGTTGGTACATTGTTTTACATAAGTGACTCGCTCTGTTTTAACTCTTAAAAGTCTTTGGAAAAGGTTGTGTGTGTGTGTGTGTGTGGTCATTTAAGGATTATTGTGCCACAGTTTAAATAAACTTAAATAAAACTCCAACAAATTGGTCAGAGGAGAGATTTTGAAAGACGACTGAGCAGTGAATGATGCGTAGCCTGCGAGCTAGTTCAAGCAGATACACTCGAGAGGTTTACATGCATGTGCATTTGTGGGTGATGTATGTGACGTGTCAAGCAGCTGACCAAACTGGTGGTCTTCTTAAGCTCACCTGATTCCTTGTACTTCCGCTTGCTGTCAGAGCTGTAAGAGGTTGTATGCGCTTTGTTTGCGCTTTGTTTGCGCTTTGTTTGCGCTTTGTTTGCGCTTTGTTTGCTCCCACCACCACCCCAGCAATACCAGTAGGCTCTGCTTTCCCTAACGATTCTGTTTCCCTGGCTGGGGGGGGGGGGGGTTGTTATACTGTAGATATATATCTCCCTGCTCTTAAATGGATATCTTCTAATGTGCTGAGCATGGAGTAAATGTACAGCAGAGCCTGAACGCCAAGATCAAATATTATTGTATCTACTCTTGTATTTACATTTTATAAATAAAATGTTCTCAAGCTATTAATATTAACCAAATTAAGGGTCGCACTGCGATGCGTTGTGAGCATGTCGATCGGCTATTTTCAGCGAAAGCTTTCCCCACGATATCAGGAAGTGGAAACAGAAAATATACTAGTATAGAGCCCTGAGAGACTCCGCTCAACCATTATGGGGTTTGGTTAACTCTGAAGAGTGAACGAATGGAACCAAATGGGGTTCTTCCATGTGTTCAATCTTGGGGGCGGCCATTCATTCACACACAGAAACACTTTTCTACCTGTTTGTAGGCAGGTTTGACCCCAGGCATCAGGACTCGGTAGCGGTCCACAAACTCTACGAAGGTGTAGCGGATGGGATAGCCAGCACGACGGATGCGGATGGTCTCCATCATACCTGAGTACCTCAGCTGACGCACACACAGCTCTCTGTCAAACAGCTAGAGAGAGGGAGAGAGAGAGAGAGAGAGTGAGAGAGAGAGAGAGAGAGAGAGAGAGAGAGAGAGAGAGAGAGAGAGAGAGAGAGAGAGAGAGAGAGAGAGAGAGAGAGAGAGAGAGAGCGAGGTGGGGCAGGGGAGAGAATGAGTGAGAGTGAGAGAGAGTCATGTGGGGGGTGAGAGAGAGAGAGAGAGAGAGAGAGAGAGAGAGAGAGAGAGAGAGAGAGAGAGAGAGAGAGAAATGCAGGGTGTCAGCAGCACAGAATAATAAGAGTAAAAAGTGCACAGTAGACAATAATAAGAACAGAAATAACTACAGTATACAAGAATGCACAGATACACACACAAGAAACCACACAGAGAAAGAGAAAGATAGAAAGGGAGAGGGAAGTGGTGAAAAGCAGGAAGGTAGAGGGGGGGGGGTAATAGAGAGAAAGATGAAAGGGGTGACAGAGTGGGAAAAAAACAGAAGGAGTGAGAAATAGTGAGAGGCAAGAGTTTTGCAGAGGGAAGGAGTACAGAGATATAGATAGAGCATTGGAGAGAGAGAGAGAGAGAGAGAGAGAGAGAGAGAGAGAGAGAGAGAGAGAGAGAGAGAGAGAAAAACCAAGACAGAAGGTGAGAGAGGTGAGAGACAGAGAGGTGAGTGCATGTGGAAGTTCTCACCATGGACTTCTTGTACTCATTGGGCTTGATGCAGCGCACGAAGAAGGGCTGACACACGCTCAGCGTCCGCATCAGCAGCTCCAGAGAGCGCTTGAACTGGCTGCTCAGAGTGGGAGAGCGCTTCCTAGTCTCCGCCCCCTTCACGGGCACGCGCGCGCGCACGCACACGCACACACACACACACACACACACACACACACACACACACACACACACACACACACACACACAGAGAAACACACAGAGAAATGCCATAAAAGTTGTCAGGGTCGTTAACAATGAGGATTTTCTCTTCCTGAACATTGTCCCTAACTGTTTCCTCTAGGAAACTCTTCCCACCTTTTCTTTCTTCCTCTCTACTTCTCTTCCACCTCCTTTCTCTCTCTCTCTCTCTCTCTCTCTCTCTCTCTCTCTCTCTCTCTCTCTCACACACTTTCTCTATATTTAACTCTCTATCTGACCACAGCTCTGAAAAACTAAGTGGACAGAACGTGTCACGTTGTTATGAAGTTCTGCCACAGTTTTTATCAATGGCGTCAGCTGTCTAAAACACATTTGATTGGTTAAAAATAGACAAATAATAAAAGAATAGTAGAACAATAGACCTTTGTGTTCCCTATAGGTCAACTGTTTATTAACCTTTAAGAGCAGCTGCTTTATATTGCCTTTGCTACACGTTAGCGTATAATACACACTGTATAAGCTCATACATGATATTAAATAAAGCATTGGTTATCCCCAGATTAGTCAGCCAGGAGTAATGCATTGATGCAGGGGTATTGCATGTTTCAGCTATAGTTTCAGCTATAGTCAACTCTATGACATGTTTATAAGTTTGAATGAAATACAGACCAAATGTACCAGTGAAATATGAACATGAATGGAAGATGAGAGATTGTGACCTGATGTTCCCCTCCTATTTATTGAGGCACTTAGCTGACTTTTTAGTTTGATATTGTTCAAAACTTGTTTGAAATGTGTGCTCTAAAAATAAACTTGACTTTACTTGATTTGGTGGATTTCAAGGATTGAAAAATCCAAGCAAAGGATTGTAAAAAAAAAAAAGAATTAAAGACATTTCACCTCATCATTTTGGTGTGAGTTTCGGGGGCAAACACTAAAAATAGTGTTTATAGAAGATGTAAAAAAGAAACAAACACACTATGTGGAATAGTTAATGTGAAAAATATTCCAGTGAAATATTATATCAAAAATAACAGTTACACAGTATGACTTTACCATACTTTCAATATGTGTAGAAAAGGATCAGACTATCCCACACCTACTCCTGTCTTTCATTAGACAGCGTACCGGACACGTTCCCCAACTGACAGATGACTTCACCAAATGACGTCACTTTTGGAATATATAGCCCACTTTGTGACCCTTCAAGCAGGATTCAGGCAACCACTTCAGCTTAGGATGCAAAGAAAGACCACTCTCGAACCAGATGAGAGGCTCCGCCATCGGTGGCAGCCTCAACTAAGCCCACCACCAACCTCATCAGATGAGGATGAGGGCAGCTGCCTACCGAGCCACATGGTATATCTCCGGAGCATTAAATGGGAGATAAGGGACGAGATACGACGCATACAACAGAAGACTAAACAACTGCGACACGACATGCATTTGCAGACTAAACAACTGCAACAAGACATGCAGCTGCAGACCAAACAACTGCAACAGGACATGCTACGCATTACAAACATGATGCTAGCCTCTCAAGGTAATATGTCACAGCACCGAATCCGTGTTATGCCGACGCTTACACTGCAACAGACGTCACTCACCAGTAATCTGGACTCGCTTCAGCCTGAAAGGGCTGGCCCTGGACGTGAGCACCAAGCGGAGATGTGTACACCCAAATGCAAGAGGTGTCATAGAAGGCATCTTGAGGTGCACGAAATTAATAGACCGGTCGCAGGTGACTCGCAGGGTGAGGGATCAGATCCTGCTGATGTCGACCTGACCAACAATGACTGTGGTGTGGTAGGGGACGAAGGTCCCCAGACCAGGAGAGGTGCAGAGAGTTACGCGGACTATTCAAGTGATAGACACGACCGAAACAGTAGAGGCAGGCTGGCGCCCGGAACCATCAGCTGTCCCGTGTGCATGGACGCCTACGCAGAGATCGTAGGCACTGGTAGGCTAGTGGTTTCTACTCACTGTGGTCATGTGTTCTGCAGTCAGTGCATCAGAGATTATCTGCATCAATCTCACCACATCTGTCCTACCTGCCGCAAGAAGCTGACGCCTCAAGAATACCACCCTATTTACGTCTGAACACGGTGCAGTGTGTGTGTGTGTGTGTGTGTACATGCGTGCATGTGTGTGAGTGAATATGTACAGTATATGGGTCCGTAGCATAATACACACTGAGGATGACAAGGGGCAATTCCACATTGAGTGTAGGAGGTGAAGAGGTCAAATTCCTCAAATGGCTGATCTGCCCTCTTCAAGTATGAGACTCATTAAACCTGTATTCTTCTCTACAGGAGTGGAGTGCTTTGGCTCTATGCCCGTCAGAGTGGGCCGACAAACGAAAAAGAGATATATCAGTATCAACTATAAATGCCTCACCACCGAGCGCTCCACCTGGAACTCCTTGCAAACATGAATACCGATTCCTTCTTGATGTCACTCCAACGTTGTATCGCACGATGGGGAAAGCCCCACAAATTCCTTTCAGATTAAGGTTCAAACTTGAAATGAGCAAGCAGAGAGCTACGCAAAGCATTTAATGTGAAATAAATCAATTTATATTTCAACCCACCCGGAGCTCCTCACTTGGGTGGAACCCGGAAAAGAGTGATCCGTGAAGACAGCCCTTCAAACTACATTAGGAGCTCCAGGGCTCCAGACTAACTTTTTACATTGCACTGGAGTGCCTAACTCTTTCCATTTATTTGCACCAGTACATAATTCAGGTGCACCCAAATATTTTAACCGCAATAATATATTTTATATTGTACAATTTTTTTGGCAGCTCCTACAACATTGGAGATTTCTTAACACAGTATGTAAATGTAGAAAAAAGAGTATGTAAATGCTTGTAAACTAAAGGTACTGTAGGTTCCAAAGTTAAAAATGTGTTTATTTCTGATATTTTGATGGCTATTTTATTAACAGGTGCCATTCAGGAAATCAAGCTGCACTAAAACTTACATTCTAATTCAAATCTGCAGCTGCTTACTTCCATGAAATGAAGCATTGTCGAAAACGAAAGGAGACGATATGGATTGCTTTTTTTAAACGCACATTACGCATGCAGTCACACACCAAGTGTGCACATTTAATGCATTGAATCCACGTGTGCAAGGCAAGATGTTATACACATTTTTTATGTTCCCTTAATTTCCAAATAGTTTTCAGTTCAAAATAAAATATATGCTGTAACGTACTGTATTTTGTTAGGCCACATCACAAAATGCACCTGCCTGTCGTTCATGTATTGGAAATAGATATGGACGTTTGTTTTTTATCATACAGTATGTCCAACAGACTGTAATCACTAATGACTGGCAGTTTAAAATCCTAAGGCAAACCCCTGATTGGTGGTGCACAAACAGCTGTCTCAAATGTGATGTATGAAATGTTTCAAGTAGCCTAATGTCAGAAACTTCTCAGAAGCAATTACTGTAACTCAGAATTAGTGACAGCCCCTCTAAGAGTAAAAAAAAATATCTAGAACTAGGTTTTCCTCTTCCTGTCCAAAGACAGCTATGGATGGAGAGATGAACAAACGACAGGATGAGGGATGGTGAAACGACGATTATTTTTCTCTTTATTCCATTAATTTATTTTACCTTGGGAAGAGCAGAAGCAGGAAGGCCCACTGTACTACCAGGAGAGTAGCCACACAGAAACTGACAAGCAACAGAACACACGCACGCACGCACACACACACACACGCACGCACGCACGCACGCACACACGCACGCACGCACGCACGCACACACGCACGCACACACGTATGCACAAGCACACACAGAAAAGACAGTGTAAGGAGAGCTAAAAGCATAACACTCAGGATCTTGCGGTATGGAAATCATGCGACAACATGACTCATGTTCAATGTGTTTATACAGAACGTTAGCATTCATCAGTGTCATCGCATCATTATTGTTAGTTACTCCACTTAGACATAAAGGATAAGCATAAATCGTATTTTCTCTTTATTGAGACAGATGTAGGCCAACTGGAAAGGAGAGTAGTCTAGGGAGAGAAACAGGCAGAAGACCCATGCAGGACTGGAACCTATAGGTTTCATTATTACTTGCTAGACGGCTGATACTTTTTAGTTGAAAAATAGCAATGCCGCTATCTGACAAACGCTGGGTGTCACATCTTAAACGTGAACAGCTTAAATATACAATATGGGGTTCCACGCAGAAATATGTTAAGGTCTGGCAACCGTTTCTGTCTTATTTTGAGGATGTGTTTCCTACCATTGTAATATAGCCATTAGCCAGTCTTTTCTCCCATTCCTTTCCCCCCATCCCCCCAGTTATAGCTAATTTTATTTTATGGATTTTTGATTATTTGTTTCTTTATAATTGACTTTAGTTTTGTAACATAGATTTAGCTTTCTGTGCCAATTTATTGTAATAAAATGTATTTTCATTCTTGGTTATTTAACAAATTGGTTTACCAATTACGTTGTATTGAGTACTAGTACTAGTAGAGTCTGTGGTGTTTTGTGATTGTTTGTTACGTACAGTGTGTGTGTGTGTGTGTGTGTGTGTGTGTGTGTGTGTGTGTGTGTGTGTGTGTGTGTGTGTGTGTGTGTGTGTGTGTGTGTGTGTGTGTGTGTGTGTGTGTGTGTGTGTGTGTAAAACATGTTGGAATAATTCACAAAAAATATTTATATTTTAATAATAGTAAAAGGTTTCATTGTCTCGATGTCAACCCTGCTAGTTTAAAATCATGCAGTGAAAATTACACAGCCGTGGAGAGGGAGAGGGAGAGGGAGAGGGAGCAGCACTCATGTTGAGTTGTTCTAAAGCAGTGGTTCCCACCCTTTTTATCTGGAGACCCAAAAGAGAAATTTGTAGATCGGCAATTCTCACTACTTCTTAAAAGTTTTTAAAATAATGTATGGAGTTGCTTTGATTTTGTTGAAATTTATGAAATTCTTTAGAAATAGTTAGAAATTTTTATTTTTATTATTTTCTATTTTATTTTTGTAGATCTTGTGATAATAAAAAAAAGCGTAGGAAATAAAAAAGCGATATTTTATCCATGACCCATAAAAATGTGTCCACGACCCACAAATGGTCCCGACCAAGTGTTTTGAAAACACTTCTAAAGTACAACGCTGTAAAACATCCATATGACGTTCACCTACTTTGGATTTATTTTATTTTTTTAAAGGGTATTACAGTTCAGAAGACCAGAAGCATCAGCAGGTGCAATCATTTAACCATTTGAACCCTAGCGTCAATATTCTGGGGGGAACATTAGTCAACAATAGCAGATCTATCTATAGATCGGCAATTTTTGGCGAAGAGATTTGGTGTAGACGGAAAAAGTAGTCAAAGTACAGTTGTAACTCAAGTCCAGTTCTCATATGTAGTAGTCATATGAAGAACTGTCCTGAAAACTTTAGCATTCTGCAATGCAGTTTATTATTTTTTTACTCTCTAATTGTTTCTACCCAGTTTTGGCAATGAAATGGGAAAATGTAGTCTATCGTCAAGGTCATGCACTTATTTTTTGAGGTAATGGTGCTTGTGCTTGTGCGCGTGCGACTGTGCGTGCGTGTGTGTGTGTTAGCGTTACCATGGCAACGTCAGCCTGGAAGATCTGTTTGATGAACTTGTTCTTAGAGGAGTGGACCAGCTGGATGATGTCACCATGCAGAGTGTCTCTGTTCTTCTCAAGGAAGCCTGACACGCACACGCACACGCACGCACACGCACACACACACACACACACACACACACACACACACACACACACACACACACACACACAGTTACACAAACAGATACAAACAATCTGCTTGTGTCCTCCCTAAAGGGGTTTTTGTTATTTGTAAATTGTGCTGTTTGTCTTTCATTTCACGTTTGGCCCTTAACCAGCAGTCTATTCCCACATTGTTGGCCCTCTGTCCTAAATGTCTTTTTAATATTAGTAATAATGGTATGTAAAATGTATTTTATTCATCCTGGCAACAACTAAAATCATGATTATGTTTTTTACCGACCTAACTTTGATCCTTGGGTATTCAATCATAATGTCGATTCATCCCATTCTGTCTGCATGTCATGCTATAAATAGTAAGTTGTAACTAGGTGAATCTTCCACACGTAGAAAGGAAAGGTGCACCTCTCATTTTTGTTGGCCTCTGGACATTGGCTAATTGAATGGCATGCCCCTGCCTCTCACACACACACACACACACACACACACACACACACACACACACACAACACACACACACACCACACACACACACACACACACACACACACACACACCCCACACACACACACACACACACACACACACACACACACACACACACACACACACACACACACACACACACACACACACACACACAGGGGGTGAGACTAGCTGACCTTTAGTTTCGTAGTAAACCACGCCAGCGAAGTGCTGGATTCCAAACTGTGTCTCGTAGCTGTTCTTAGGAGGGATGTAGTTGGTGTGGAGCTTATGCTGAGAATTCAACTTGTACAACATGGTGGTGTCTGTTCCCTGAGAGGACAGGAGACAGCGAGAGAGAGACAGAGACAGAGACAGAGACAGAGACAGAGACAGAGACAGGGAGATAGGGAGAGAAATAAATTTATTTCAGTGCAACAGATAACATATCTCAGATTTATATAGCGTACATTTACTTGAGTACTGTACTGTACGTAAGTGCATTTTTGGAGTATTTGCTTTTAGTTTTTTGCAAGCTGCTGACTTTAACTCTTAAATTTTTACTCTTTACTAACTCTTTACATTTTTAGCAAGGGACTCTTGGGACCGAAACTAAAATATATGTATGAATTAACAACCTAAGCCCTATTTCAAATATAGTGAAAATAATCTACAAGCTCAATTTTCACTATTTCGGAAAATGTCTATAAATGTACTTCGTAAATTATGTGCTTTTGAATACTTGAGTATTTACTTGAGTACATACTGTACTTTGTTCACCACCACTGCAAAATGAGGCATTATAGTTATCCAGTTGTAATCCGCACCTTGGGGAACTTGCTCTCCTCGTCGATGAGAGAGATGATGTTCATGGGTTTGATGGCGATCATGTCCAGGGCGTCCTGGTTGTCTGTGAACTCGATGTGCTGCCAGTTGATGTGCTCCAGGTTGTACTCCTCCTGCTCCAGCTTGAACACGTGACGCACAAAGAACTGCTGCAGGTTCTCGTTGGCAAAGTTGATGCACAGCTGCTCAAAACTGCAGCGAGAAATGAGAAAAACTAATGATGAATGACTAAAATATGCCGCCAATGCCGGTAGGAAATGGTGAGATTGTCATTCAGAGATACTTCTGAGGAAGGAAGGGAGAATCAAGAAGGTTTTATTTGTCACTAACTTATACAAGTACAAGCAGCAAAATGTTGTTGAGGAAAACTATTGTGCAACATCCTAGACGTAATAATACGTCACACACACAATCAATGGAAGATGTAATGATTGCTTTTACAGCTTCACCCAAGAGATTGCTGCTAGGATGGCTATGATGAGCACACGCGCGTGCTGTCAGGGGGTTAGAAGTGTCTTCATCAGGGACCCTTGACCTTGACACATGACCTTCCGATTCCCAGATGGTCTCTACCCACTCAGCTACCCCATACGTGTGTGCGTGTGTGCGTGTGTGTGCGTGTGTGCGTGTGTGCGTGTGTGCGTGTGTACGTGTGTGTGTGTGTGTGTGTGTGTGTGTGTGTGTGTGTGTGTGTGTGTGTGTGTGTGTGTGTGTGTGTGTGTGTGCGTGCGGTATCATGCACCTGTTGACAGTGAAGTTCTCAAAACCAAAGATGTCCAGTAGTCCAATGGAGCGTCTCATGGCTTTGGGTGCCATGGATGGAGGCTTGTAGATGGCTGCGTTGATCTTCTCCACGATCCACACGAACAGACGCCCGTAAATACCCTGCACACACATTTAATCATTTATTTATGTCCACATAAAGGATACAATACCAGGACACAAATATGTACAAGGTGCTGTAAAAATGTACCGTCAGCAAATCTTGGACAATTACCCAAACATCTCTCAGGGGTACAAGTAAGAGCGTCTTCGCCATATTTGGCGGCTACCAATAATAGAAGATATTGCACAGAATTCTGCAAGACGTTTAGCTGCTTTTTTTGGTGTCCCAAGTTGTTGGAAGGCTCTTACAACCAACCTACCCGTATGTACATGTCCTTGGGCTAGGCTGCCAAAGATAAACACAAGTAGATTGCACCTATAGCTCAGTGATGGTACTGTATGGAGGAGCGGCTGGTATTTAGTTACTTTAATCATAAAAGCTTCCTCTAAGTTAGATTCAAAGGTGCAGGCCACTTCAAGAATGGAATCTGATTTGGAGACAACAACAACATCTGGTGTATTAGCAGAGAGATGCGCAAAGATTTCAGGATTATCAGTATAGAGTTGAAACATGGAAGGTTTGACACAGGAATGTTTGTACATTCTCACTGACAGTGTAAAATGTTTGGATATGTCCTTTGTCAAACACACACACACACACACACACACACACACACACACACACACACACACACACACACACACACACACACACACACACACACACACACACACACACACCGACACACAGACATATGCGTGCCAGATTGGGATTGACAGAGAATAATAGTGGGTGTGTGAATGTGCAGTGGCGCGTGTGATTACAGATATAACAGTATAATTACAGGTGTAAAAAGGTGTCTGGGTTTGTTGTTAGTGCAGGTCTAATATCCAGTTCGTTCGGCAATGGGGCAGCCGCACAATAAATCAAAGAACAGGAAAAGAAAAAAGAAAATAATAATAAACATTCTAGTCACAGTCACAAACGGCTACACCCCTCACTTGCCCCAGTGACCTGCATACTGAGCGTGTGCATGCGTATGCACACATGAGTGTGTAGGGCTGTCACAATTCCGAAACTTTACATGACGATTCACTGTCACTAGGGGTGTGCCGACACAAATTTCATGAAACGATACGATATTGGGCTCACGACATCGATACGATATCGATACGATACGATATATGGCACTTTTTTATTATGAAAATATATGGGGGGGGGGGGAAGCAAATGCAAACAAATATTTCTGTTTTGCATTATTCAGACATGCAAACTTGTAGCTTTTCAGCTACAATAGCCGTTTTTAATCCAAATAGGGCAATAGTGTGACACCTGACCCGGAAAAAAACAACATGTTGTCACCCTTTTCACCTCGGGGCTGTTTGCATGCCTGATTATTATTTATATTTTTTTCAAAACGATTATTTTTTCTTTCAAAACGATACATATCGTCACGAAAACGTATCGCGATATATCGCGGGACGATATATCGGCACACCCCTAACTGTCACACAAATAATTGCGATTAGCGATATAATTGTGTTTTTGATTTTGAACACTGGAACTTGTGACTAAACATGACATTTCTGTTTGGCTTTTCAGCTTTGAAGTTGCGTACAGATATGAAAAAGAATCTAAAGATACAAATAAAAAAACGTAATAGTGGGAATAGCCGATCTACAAGCTCACAACGTGTCGCATCGTGACGTGTTGTGAGCGTGAGCATGTGAGTGCGTGTACATGCATGCGTACCTTAACGAATGCATCTCGTACGTCCAGAGCCTGTTCCATGCTGAGAGGGGTGGAGACAGTCTCTCCTCTGGTGATCAGAGTTCTACTGGTCAGACAGTTCATCAGGTCCTTCATGTCCACCTTCATGTCCACCACACACACACACACACACACACACACACACACACACACACACACACACACACACACACACACACACACACACACACACACACACACACACACACACACACACACACACACACACACACACACAAAATCACTAAAACAAAGGTTTCATATTTGCTTCAGAGTAGTTTGCTCTGTTGGCCACCAGGGGTCACTCTCTGCTCTATTCTCAGCATGTGTCAGTGTAGTAGGTTACAGCGCATGTTAGAACACATGCTGTAAAGCAGACCCATGGCATTCATCCACTGCTTTGGCAAAGACAGTATGGCACATTAGGAGTCCACTAGTATACATTTTAGGGCTAGGTTTATGCGTTTCTGGCAATATTACTGACTGCTCATTTTGTATGTCTGTGGTTTGATGAAAATGACAAAAAATCACAAGCAGACATGGTGATGACCCCTGTCTATAAAATAAAGTATATCGTTGCTATCGGGTGGAAAGCATGTATGTCCAAAACCTTTTTTTCCTCATTATTTTAAAAACATTTTGTAAATCTGCTATTTTCACTACTTTTGTGTGACACTCTTGTATGATGAAGTAGGGCATTCATTTATGAAAGAAACATAACACGTTGAAAGAGGGAGATACAATTAAGGTTTCTGCCTGACAGCAACGTTATACACAATGGCAGTCAGTAGCAGCACATAGAGACAAGAAGTGGCTTTGTCAGCATGTCGGATGCTGTGAAAGTGGCCTCAGTGTCATTGTCTTTGGCTTCAGCGGTCCACTGGTTCTCGTCCAGTGCAACGTTCAAGCTGTCTGAGTAGCCGGATCCATGTGCACTGTGTGTGTGTACAACCATGATGTCATGGCTTCCTGCCTGGCCCAAGGCCTGTATTGTGTGTCACCCAGTAAAATCCAGATTGTGTACACACTCAAGAGTTAAAAATGAAATAAGGACATGACTACGGGAAATGAGGAACAAATGAATAAACACTTAAAGGAGTAGTTCACCCAAAGAATTACTTATTTTATATAAATTACGCACCTCATGAAGCCTTGATTTCCTGGAGATTTTTTTTGTTTTTATCGCATTCATCAAATTATTGGCTTAGGAATGTGACAAAAACTAAGAAATCTCCATGAATTCAAGGCTTCATGGGGTGTGTAATTAATAGAAAATAAGAATTGTTGTGTGTGTTTTACCTCTAGCAGTGTAGAGGCGGTGATAAGGTGAGGGCTGCGGACCACCTCACAGGCATCTAGGTTGTCGTAGGTACGAGCTGCAGAGTCAGAGGTCAACAGGTTAAACCCAGGTCACCCACTATGGTCACACTGTGTCTGTGTTTGTGTGTGTTTGTGTGTGTTTGTGTGTATACTGTATGTGTGCATGCGCCTGTCATGTTCATGTGTCGTATTGTATAATGCATTATAGACACTATGTGCATGTTTTTGTATATAGGTACTATATTTCTGATTATGCCTCCACATCTGAGGTTCCATGTGTAATATGCAGTAGTAGGCGATATGTTGTGTGTACTGAATGTTTGTATGTGCAGTATATACACACGTTTGTGTGCATTACCTTCATATCGGAGGTTCCCCATATGCAGTATGGCAGCTAGTAGTTTGGATATCTCCCCGTTCTCTGTGTCAGTGAACATCAGAACCTACAGAATGTACAATGAAAATGTATATATATACTGTACAGGCAGCAGTGGTGGAAAAAGTAAATGGTAAATGGTACATTTATATAGCGCCTTTATCCAAGGCGCTATACAATGATTGTGCATTACATTCACCCATTGACACATTCATACACCGATGGCGGAGGAAACCATGCAAGGCACCAACCTGCTCATCGGGATCGGAGCAATTAGGGGTTCAGCGTCTTGCTCAAGGACACTTCGACACTAACTCTAGGGGAGCCCAGAATCAAATTGGGAACCGAAAACTCACAATGCGTCGCATCGTAACGCATTGTGAGCTTGTAGATTGGCTATTTTCAAATGGCCGAAATGTATTTAGGGCTGAAGTGGTTAATGCAGTTTTGTAATAATAATCTAAATCTACAAAGTAACTACTAGTAACTAAAGTTTTCATATAATTGTTGTAAAAGTACAATATTTGTCTCTGAGATGTAGTGGAGTAGAGGTAAAAGTATTGAAAAGTAAGAGAGTAATACCTCAAAACTGCTACTAATGTACTTGATCATAATCAAATAGGGCGTAAATGTATGGAAAAACACAAAAAGTTTGAATATGTAGATAGGAGGTTTCTGCCCGACTACAACGATATAATACATCGTATTACCATAAAACTGCTACCTCAACTATCAGAAATGTTCAATGTACTGTAGCTCAGAGTTCAGACAGTTGATATTCATGCCAGTATACCTTCATGGCCGAGCGAATGTTAGAATATTCCTTCAAGTCATCACGACCATCACACGTTGTGCAGTTCCCCTGGGGAGGGAGAGAGAGAGACAGAGACAGAGAGAGAGAGAGAGAGAGAGAGAGAGAGAGAGAGAGAGAGAGAGAGACACACACACACACACACACACACACACACACACACACACACACACACACACACACACACACACACACACACACACACACACACACACACACACACACACACACACTAATGCTCAGTAATGCTCAGTAATGTATGAATAATGCTACAATGATTAATTCATGATGAATTAAAGGGATACTTCACTTTAGGGCCGGGGACACATTTAAAAAAAATATTAAAAATAAATGAAAAAAGTTATGGAAAATTCATGGCCCCCTCACGCATTAGAGTGTCCTACTAATGTGTGAGGGGGCCATGAATTTTCCATAACTTTTTTCATTTATTTTTAATATTTTTTTTAAATGGGTCCCCGGCCCGAAAGTGAAGTATCCCTTTAAGTATTCACTAATGCTTAACTAATGCTAAATGGTGTATAGTTAAATGTTTATAACTGTGTTTACTAATGCTTATTAATGTATGAATATTGCTTTACAAATAATTATGGGTCTGTTCAGATATGCGCACCGGGAGCGCACTCACGTATTGGTTTGTATTGGACCAGTGCACTCAGTGCATTATATCCGAACGCACCCTAAGTATTTACTAATGCTTAATATAATAGTGTATGGTTATTATAAAGTGCTACGTAGTCTTGTCTCCACAGCAAATTCCAGTGTTAATTTAAAGCTTCAACTTATGCAAAAAAGTTATTTTAACCAATCTGTATGGTAGAGTATGTTAATACAATAAATAGTACATGTGCGGCAGGCCGGCAGTGGTTGGAGCTGGTCTCCTGGTGTCAGGTAGGAGTCCTACTGGCAGATTAGCGGCATTGCCTATCGGTGAAGTGGCAGAGTTTTGGTCTCTCATGCCGTAGACTGGTAGCCTGGCATTGGCCAGACTGATAACGTGGATTCACTCTGCGTTTCAATTGCTGTCCGTACAACAGTGAAAAGCATCAAAATCATTTTCTGATTTCTCATACTCGCTCCCTATGGGCCGAAGTCCAGACTGATACCGGGGAGGAACGTGAGAGTGAATCCACATTATCGGTCTGGCCAATGCCAGGCTAGTAGACTGGGGTTCGGATTCCGAGTAGGACATAAACGTTATTGACTGCACCTTCAATTTAACACTTAAAGGAGAATTCCGGACAAATTAAGTGTTATCTTTGATGTCTCGTTACTCACCTACCGATGTGAAAAGTAGCGTTCTTTTTTTTCATATATTCCCCTGTCGTCATTTTTTAAACCCCCTCCGTTGTCATAATGGGAGCGCGTGGCTAAGGGAAATTCGTCTATTATAACCGACGCAAAGTTGTTTTTTTCACTACTAGTATTCATAGTAGAGTCTCATGATAGTCAAACATGCGTTGAAACTATCTGCGAGGCTGCCGTCAATGGCGAACGATTTAACACTGGTTGCTTGTTTCTTCCAGAACCTGGCAACTCGTGTTGCCAGAATCTGGAAACAAGCAACCAGTGTTAAATCGTTCGCCATTGACGGCAGCCTCGCAGATAGTTTCAACGCATGTTTGACTATCATGAGACTCTACTATGAATACTAGTAGTGAAAAAAACAACTTTGCGTCGGTTATAATAGACGAATTTCCCTTAGCCACGCGCTCCCATTATGACAACGGAGGGGGTTTAAAAAATGACGACAGGGGAATATATGAAAAAAAAGAACGCTACTTTTCACATCGGTAGGTGAGTAACGAGACATCAAAGATAACACTTAATTTGTCCGGAATTCTCCTTTAAGAGTGTAAATAATAATTGAAAAAAATTACACTCTATTATTTGTCATTTTGTTACACTCTAGAGCAGTGGTCTTCAATGTTTTTCAGGCCAAGGACCCCTTAGCTGAGAGAGAGATGAAGCAGGGACCCCCATCACATAAAATTAAGACCAAACCTTTTCATAGATAGCTTCATTGACCTGTTTAACAGTACTATCAGCATGTTGGATTTATGTTAATGTGTATTTTCAGACATTTAACCATTTAGCCCCTCAATACTTAGTAAACTTGACCTTAGGCTCTGTACTTGGTCTGCTCTTTTTTTCCCTCTACACCAAACCTCCTGGCTGAAAATAGCAGATCTACAAGCTGCGATGCGTTGTGAGCTAGTAGATCTGCTATGTTCTGCAAATGGTCCCCTCCAGAATAGGGATTCAAGTGGTTAATAAAGATGTTTAAAAAAAAGTTCCTATCACACAAAGATTTGGTGGCCCCCCTGTAGTAACTCTGAGGACCCCCTAGGGGCCCGTACCCCCTATTGAAGACCTCTGCTCTAGAGATGAATGAACACTGGGTTAGACTGTGTATACATGATAGTGTCATTGTGATGTTCTCACTATAGTCAGGTAGGTGTAGTCTGTAGGGCTGCCCAGGCTCAGCTTCTTCTTCTGGTCGGCCGTCATGCCATTCAGCATGCAGTAGAAGATGTGGTAGTTCCTCTCATCCTTGGCCTGAGCAGGACAAGAGGGTTCAGAAAATGAGCGCAGGGTTAAATATCCTACCTTTGTTTTATATCTGAGAAATTACAGGCGGAGAGACAAGAGAGAGGTCAGCATGATCTCACACTGTAGTGATTCTTGGGTTGAAATGCAAGGTTTGAATTGTCAAAAGCAATAAAGAGGGGCGACCATTTTCTTAACCACGTAAGCCCTATATCATGTTGTACAAACAATAACAAAAATAGCCAATATACAAGCTCACGGCACGTCACATCGCTAATACACCATTTTTGAAAGCAAAAATATATATTAACATTTTGTGAATGTGTTTACAATACAATGTTTTTGTATTAAATTGTTAAATGATATTTTTTGATATTATCAAACATAAATATCAAACATATCAGATAGTCTATTCAATGCATTTAATTCAGTCTGACCAGAAGCAGGGATTAAACATACAATAGTATCCCCACAGGCCTTAAAAATTAATGACCAGAGGGGATATCAAAAGCAGAAGCATGGATTCCCCCACACCTCCATCCCCACCAGCAAATACAACTCTGACACTACTGTACCTTTGTGTTTTATCTGAGAGAATTCAAGCAGAGAGACACAAGAGGTCAAAATGACCCAGTGCTCCTTGGGTTGAAACGTACCAAATGTTCCCATTAAGCATTGCTCTATGTTGGAGTTCTCTAGCAGTGGTTCTCAAAGTGGGGTCTGGGAACCAGCAGGGGTCCTCGAGGAGATTCCAGGAGGTCTCCAGCTGAATGATGTTAATCATTTAAATCCCTATTTAAAAAATAGCAAAAATACCCCTTCTACAAGGTCCCAATGCATAACAATATGATGCATTAAGAGCTGGTAGATCAGCTATTTCCTGAAAGATTTTGACATGCCCAACATACCGAACCCAAATCTTTTCAATTGGGGTATACGTATCAATTTAGGTGTCCTTGACATGAAAATGTCAATGAGCCACTGCTCTATGGCTCTGGGAGTTAAATTAACAGAGGATTGTACATGGTATAGCGTACCTGTCGACAGACCCTGGATTTCTCCAGTAGGTACTGCTCTATCTTGGCTCCCTCTATGGCTCCTCTCTTATTGAAATGGATGTCGATGTACTTCCCAAAGCGAGACGAGTTGTCATTGCGGATCGTCTTCGCATTACCAAAGGCTGCAAAAGGGAACAAAAACACAGCAGTGTATTATAGTGTATGTTGTATAAAGTCTGACTTATTTTAATGAATACAATTTTGTTTTAGCCAATCTGTATGGTAGAGTATGTTAATACAACATCTGTGTCAGGTAGGACACCAGCTGGTTGACAAGTAGTACTGCCTGAAGCTCATAAGTGCAATATCTCCCGAGGCCAAGCAGGGATTCCCTCTCGGGTGAGCATTGTGTGTGTGTGTGTGTGTGTGTGTGTGTGTGTGTGTGTGTGTGTGTGTGTGTGTGTGTGTGTGTGTGTGTGTGTGTGTGTGTGTGCGTGTGCGTGTTTGCCTGTAGTCCTACCCTCTAGTATAGGATTAGCCTCCAGGACCTGCTGTTCTATCCAGGAGTGTTGGCCACTGATGGCTGCTAGGAACTGAAGAATTAACTTGGTGCTCTCCGTCTTCCCTGCCCCCGACTCCCCACTGAAACACAACACACACACGCACGCACCCATGCGCATGCATGCACCCACCCACACACACACACACACACGCACACACGCACACACGCACACGCACACACACACACACACACACACACACACGTACATGTCATTTAGATGTTATACCCTTTTATAGACAAAGTATGTGTATCAATGAATGCATGTTTATCAATGAATAAACCTTTATTTTTTTCACGGCAGCCATATTGACATGCAATAGTAGGGTCAACACAGGTGTTACCAATGATATTAATAAAGGTTGTATAGTGTAGCAGAGACCAGCCTTTCCAGTGAGCCAACATAACTCTGACTCCAACCCTGACTCTGTTTGACCTGAATTGAAGGCTATCTTAATTGTTTTTTACTGGTGACACCTATAAATGATAAATGGTGCATTTATATAGCGCTTTACATAGATTGTGTATTACATTCACATACCGATCGCAGAGGAAACCATGCAAGGCACCAACCTGCTCATCGGGAGCAATTCAACACTAACTCTGGGAGAGCCCCCCAGCCCAGGATCGAACTGGGATCCTTTTGGTTTCCAGTTCACTCTCCAGTTCACTCTGCACGGCCACTCTAACCCTGAGCTACTGCCGCGCCTATGTTTGCCATACTATTTCATGTCAAAATGGCTGCTTTGAAAAAAGTCTATAAGCTGCAGTCTAAATGCGGGTCATTCTCAATTTTGACATTTGGACACACATACAGTATGCAGTAGCCTACACCATCCACCCACCTACCTGATAATGCAGCACTGGTCGCGGTTGTTCCTCTGCATGTTGAAGTAGCAGTTGTCTGCGATGGCGAATATGTGCGGGGGCATCTCTCCTATCTTCTTATTGGTGTACAGACGGATCTGGTCCGCTTGGTAGATGGGCAACACCTGGTAGGGGTTCACCGCCACCAGGATCGAACCTGTGTACGTCTGGGCGTGAGGAAACACACGAGTGGATTGTGAGGAAATGCCCAGAAGAAATGAGAATACACAGGTTACGTTGATGCTGCTGAGATGGTCAGGAATTGACATATCAGGTGCTACTATCATCTAACTTGATAATATGATGATTCTCAAATATTGAGTGTCAATTTAAAGGTAAGGTAAGGGATTTTCTTTGGTTACTATAAGTGTTAAATAGCTCTATATTCTGATAGTACTCATTGCTATAGAGTGTTTGTTCAGCAACATGAGTCTCCATGTCTCTCCAAGTCTTTATTGAACAGAAAATTCCTTTTCAGGTCAGGATACTAATTTTGGACTAATTCATGATAGATAACTCAGACATGATACAGATTAAACAAGTGAAATCGGAAGTGATGACACAAAGAAATGAGCAGACAAAATTTCAACTGTAACACTATAATGAAGCTGATAAATGGGTACTCTCTCCTGATTCGCTGAAATTTTGTTACCTACCTCAATTTTTTAATTAAAGAGTTTGAGAGACAGGGAGACTCCCTGAACAAACACTCAATATCAGTGATTACTATCAGAATGTAGTGATTTTAACTTTAAACAACAAAAAAAAGTTTTGTTTTAACCAAAACATATCACTTACCCTACCTTTAACTCGGAGACGGTACAAATGGAACCAAATGGACCACTAAACGGAGCCATTTGGTTCCATTTGTACTCTTTCAGAGTTACAGGTCCATTCAGTTCCATACATGCAATACCTATGATCAGATTGTAATCGGATAGCTCTAGCTCTAGTTGTAACTGTAATTGTATTCTTGCTCTGTAAAGCACTTTGAGCTGCATTTCATGTCATGAAAGGTGCTATACAAATAAAGTGTATTATTATTATTATTATTATTATTATTATTATTATTATTATTAAAACACATACAATTAAGGTGTAAATGTACCCAAGATGCTCTGAATATCCAGTGAACTGGTCTAAATGCAACGTGCATCAATTACTCAAGCATTCAAAAGCAATGATATGC
Organism: Gymnoscopelus braueri; assembly: GCF_963280865.1. NCBI lineage: Eukaryota > Metazoa > Chordata > Actinopteri > Myctophiformes > Myctophidae > Gymnoscopelus > Gymnoscopelus braueri. The sequence goes on from NC_137606.1 coordinate 44,266,079, forward strand.
ATGGAAATAACAAGCAAGTGTGCGTAATATAAGATATAACAATGTGGCAGGCATTATTTTCATCAGAGATGAAGGAGATGACAGAGAGGCTGTGGTATGCATTTTTCTGAGCCCTTTTCATCTCTATCTAAAAGGATATATAGTTAATATTTGAGAAAAGCGTTACAGTCTGCATTTTGGGCATCTGCAATAAACTTTTCTTAAAATATTTCTTTTTTTTTAAAGAAATACTGTTGGGGTCTCGTCTTTAGACGTACCCATTAAAGCGTACGCATTGCAACATTCTGCTATTCCACAATCGACATATTCCATAATATAATATTTATAAACAGATTTCTCAATCCAGTATACACTTAAAAAGTCTATATTACAAGCTTTTTGGAAAAGGTTTAGGCCCAAAATAGATCAATGGCCCTTGATGGTCTGAAAAGTAAATTTGCTGGTGCCTACACTTTAACTCCAAGGTCACTTTGACTTCCATACGAAGCACATACAGTAAATATTCAGTAGTACATGCTTTTAGTGAAATAGTATATTTATGAAGCCACTCAGTAGATGCCATGTGTACTGTAGGCAGCTCATGTGGCAGTTTCAGTGGGAGGTGGAGGGGGGGGTGGGGGAGGGGTAGGGGTGGTAGAAGAAGGAGCAGGCAGAGGGATGTGACTCAGGTCCCATAGCTCAGATGGTGGAGCGTGACAATGACAACGTATCGGTGTCTGACACGGGAGAACGGACGGCCATGATGGAAGTGGAGCAGCATGCACAGTGAGGAGCCTGGTTACAAACACAGCCCTGGGCATAGCACTGTTTGAATGTGTAGCCATATATACAGTGATCAATCAATCTCTGCAAGGCTGACAGGAGATCTTTGAAGGTTTCAAAACACAAGAATGGATTTATCCCTAGCATTTCAAACACTTATTTTGCCCAGGTCTGCTCTTCTTCAGGCATGCCAATAGTCTCCTGATCTGATAAGATAGACTTACCCTCCCACCACAGTTAGTCTTCAGAGAGAGAGAGAGAGAGCGAGAGAGAGAGTGAGAGAGAGAGAGAGAGAGAGAGAGAGAGAGAGAGAGAGAGAGAGAGAGGAGAGAGACAGGAAGAGAGACAGGGAGAGAGACAGGGAGAAATACACCAATAGACAGAAAGGAGACAGACAAAGAAGATGATCAAGAACGAGAGAGAGGGAGAGAGAAATAAAGAAAAAAAGAAGCACAGAGAGGAACAAGACACTCAGTAAAACAATTCACCAGGGAAAGGAGTGGTAGGTTTGAATAGGTTTTATGATGTAATATCCAAGCACATTTTCCAGCACTTTGTAATGTATCAGTGATATCACTGATTTTAAACGTACTTAAAGCGATAACTGATTTTGGCTATAGAACCTCTTTAGCATCGTAGTAAAACTTACATTAGTTTCTCCCTGTATGGTATGAGCTTTAAGTATTACATACCCAGCCTAGGGGAGTGATAAAAGGAAAGAGAGGGTGATATATACGTCAGCTGACCAATCAGCGCAAGCTAAAGCTAAAAATGGTTCGATAGAATTCATTGCTGACGACACACTGGAGTTTATCCGGGAGTTCCACAGTGGAAAACATTTAGCTACAACAGTTGACAGAATGGCTGTGTACAGTATGTAACAAACTTGGGCATGAAGGTGGCCAGCAGCACCTGCCAACTCCCTCCCCACACTGTCAGGAAATCCCAGTGGGACTACCATTCCGTTTGTATTTATTAAATTAAAGTGATGATCAGTTTTCTTGTGTTTGTGAATAAATAAGACTATGGAGATCTGACGAACACATAATTGCGTAGCATTCATTAATTGTTGCACCATTGTTGCCCTTGCCTATGGCATGGGCCGATATGCCAGCCCTCGGGCAAGGACAGATGCCTGGGTGATAATCTATACTATATGTACATAGTATATAACGTCCTTCAGAAATACTTATATACTGTAGGAGCTTCTCCCAGTTAAGTATGTATATTATATACACTATATTGATATTGTCCTACAGGAGTTCTTACATGTACAGTATGAGTTTATCCCTGTATCTGATGATCAGGTTGTATAAGTATACACCCTAACCCTATAGGCTAGTGTGTGATTTTATCCACAGGAAGAGAGACACTGGACATGGCACTAGGTCAGACACCAGAGGGGACTGTGAGGTCCATTGTAGGCAGACCACTTTTGGCCAGAATGTCCTCTCCATCAAGGGAAGCCTTAGATGTCATAGCCCCCCCACTCACTCTAAGGGAAAGCCCCACCTTGTGTACTTTTAAAACACAACTAAAACAATGGTTAAAAATGTCTCAAACATGTGACCATTGATACTTTTCAAATCTTAGATATTTCAAATTAGGCTTTAGATATTCTATTGTTTAGGTATTAGACTTTGGTAGGTATGTGGGCTTTTAGTTGGGTTTAAACTAGGTATGGTATTCTTAGAATTAGTTTTAGATTTTTTTCAGTTGTATGTTCTCTCTGTTTTGTCATGTTGTTGCTGTGGTGTATTTGTATGTGGAACTAATGAGCTTATAGCTAAATCCGGCATATTTACATGATATCATGTTTATTGATTGAAATGAAGTAAAGTACATTGATAACATCAATACTTACATATATGAGTTTCTCTCTGTATCTGATGAGCAGATTGCGGAGGATCCCGGCTTCGTTGAGGTCTCCCAAGCGGATCATGTCCTCCACCCCATGGATGGAGGTGGGGTGCATGGGCTTGATGTTGGTGGCATTCTGAGGGGAGATCCAGTGCTCCTATAGGAGGACATAGCAATAGGGCTGTCACGATTATGACATTTTCTTGACGATTAATTGTCATACAAATAATTGCGACTAACAATTTCATTGTGTGGCTTTTAGAGCTTTGTAAAACAAAAGTTGCACGGGGCAGATATGACAAAAACTTAAATACACAAAGAAATGACTCACAATGACCGACACCAATGATCAAAATAATGTGTTATGGCCAAAATACGCCATATTCAATATTTTCTACTAAACATTTGTTACAAAATAGTGAAATTAATGTGTCGCATTGTGAGCTTGTAGATCTGCTATTTCCACAATTTTTAAAAAATGTTTCAAAATGTATGAAACTTTCTCTTTCTATGAATAGGGAAACGATTATTATTATTATGACGATTTTGTAAAAATAATTGTGAGATTAGGCTATTATGTAATAATTGTGACAGGCCTAATAGCAAGTTAACACAATTTTACTAACGGTATATACTGTAGCACATTTCATACAACTCAGCTCAGGTCAACTCAGTGGGCCTCATTCACAAAACCCTTGTTAAGTTCTTAACCACTTAAATGAGCACTTTGTCGACACTTCTGTAATTGATTTATCAAAGGGAATAAGGCCATTCTAAGTACATTTTGATCTTACCAATAACACAATCAGATGAGAAAAGAAAATGATGAATGCCATTATGTTCATAGAAATATACTTGATGATAAAATCTGACCGTACAAAGAAAATAGAGTATGTACTGTATATACAAGCAGATATATAAAGTACAATAACACACACAGAGAGAGAGAGAGAGAGAGAGAGAGAGAGAGAGAGAGAGAGAGAGAGAGAGAGAGAGAGAGAGAGAGAGAGAGAGAGAGAGAGAGAGACAGAGAGAGAGAGAGAGAGAGAGAGAGAGAGAGAGAGACACCAGCGTTTGATGACCAGAGAGGTCTGATCATCAATCATAGTAAGCAGGTCAGAGATACAGTATATGAAGGAGTTAATCCTTTAAGAGCTTTGTAAACAATAAGTAGTATTTAAAAATATATTCTGCATTGCATGAGGAGCAAATGGCGATGAGAGAGAGGGAGGGAGTAAATAATGAGAAAGGGAGATAGATAGAAGGGAGGACTGAGAGGATACAGGTTGAAAATATGAGTGGATAAAGAGAGGAAGAACCAAAGAACAAACTGAAGAAACATGAGGTGGTACAGTGCCATCATTCAACTGAAATGTTTTAGCTACTTAGACCGATCTGATATAGTTACTCCACTGTCTTCTCTTTGAGGTGGCATATTAACTGATAACATTGAAGAGCTCTAATACACCGAAGTGTCGTGTTAGGCAGTAACGCGTTACTTAGTAATATATTACTGTAATATTATTCCTTTACCCAGTAACGTTGCGTTACTCGTTACAATGAATGCGATTTGTTTTTGTTTCTGACCAAAATAAAATCGCTCAGTCTTCGCTGTCTCTGCTGTATTTTGTCTGAGATTTGGTGTAGAGGGGAAAAAGGAGGGGGCCTAGTACAGACCCCTGGGGGACTCTGGTCAACGAAGTCTGTATCCAGTCTGTATCCAGCTGCTGCGTACAGCAGCCCAGAGACGTGGAGCAGCTCATTCAAGAGCCCAGGTTGTCACATGCACAAAAGAACAGATCTACAAGCTATCACTTTGCGATGCTACATGTTATTAAGCTTGTAGATCTGTTCTTTTTAAGCAAGCGCCCAATGGTCTGTGCTCCTCCTCCTCAGAGCGTGGCTCAGTGTGTCTCTGAAACGCCCCAAAGTTGTGCTGAAACATTTACGCCAGTGATGTCACTGGGGTATAATTAATTCATGGCTGTGTAGACTACTACCCTTAGGCCCTGGGTTTCATTCACTAAACCTTGTCTGCTGTGTTCACGGCAAACAGTAATCTTAACCACATGAACCCTAGCTCAGTGGTTCTCAAACTGTTTCGTTCAGAGGCGTCCCTAGGTCTCTACTAGGTTGGGGGCTTAGCCCCCCAGGCAACCCCTCCCCCGCACACGCGCTTCTGCTACTTAACTGTTACTTTATTTCGGTTTTAGGGTTAGGGGTAGGGTTAGGTTAGGGTTATAGATATATAATTAAAAAATATATATATATATATATTGGTGGCTTTGGATAAAACATTGGTGGCTATAGCCACCGAAGCCCCCGCGTAACGACGCCACTGGTTTCGTTTCAAGGACCCGGCAGTGGACCCCCCATCTGAAAAGGCTTTGTGCCAGGGACCCCCAGAAGAAAATATTTGTGTTACATTTTTTTTAACACTTTCAAGATTTTTCAAAGTTCAAAAATAGCAGATGTAAAAAGCTTGCAGTGCGGCTGTGAGCTTCTGCTATTTTTGAATAGCCAACGTATAAATGGATAAAGGGGTTAAAATGATTGTGATGCTTAGGGGTGTGCTGATATATCGTCCCGCGATATATCGCGATACGTTTTCGTGACGATATGTATCGTTTTGGGAAAACAAATATCGTTAAAAAAAATAATATATATATATATATATATATATATATATTTTTTTTTTTAAATATATATATATATTTTTCTACAATAATAATAATCAGGCATGCAAACAGCCCCGAGGTGAAAAGGGTGACAACATGTTGTTTTTTTTCGGGTCAGGTGTCACACTATTGCCCTATTTGGATTCAAAACGGCTTTGTTTGCATGTCTGAATAATGCAAAAACAGAAATATTTGTTTGCATTTGCTTTTTTTCTCCCCCATATATTTTCATAATAAAAAAGTGCGTATCGTATCGTATCGAAGTTGTGTGCCCAATATCGTATAGTATCGTTTCGTGAAATTAGTGTATCGGCACACCCTATGCTGTATTAACACATTTGGCAAAAAAAGAACTACAAGCTCACAACTAGATAGTAATGTAGATCTGCTATTTTCAGCAAAGAGATTTGGGGTAGAGGGTAAAAGAGAGGGGGGCCTGTACAGACCCCTGGGGCCTCTGGTGAACGAAGTATATACAGCAGGGTTTAAGGTCGCAGCACAATTTACGGTACACTAATTTGACATAATAAGCCGTTATTACAAATAATGTGTTTCTTATTAGCAATAATGTTTTTTTATTAGAAAGAAATAAACGTTGTTATACCCTTATTTTCCACTATTATCCCTTAATTATGTTCTAATTAGAAATTGAATGAAACGTACCAAAAGGTGTTATTAGAAATGGTGTTCTCTGCTATTAGACAGAAACAAACACAGTTATACTTTAATTATGAAACATAATTCCTAGAGGCTAACAAAGCCTAATAAGACCTAACAAAGCCTAATAAGACCTAACAAAGCCTAATAAGAACCCCGCAACTACTAACTACACAATGTGATGTTAGGCTAGCTACTATTAGTCTACTGTAAGGGTTTCGTTAGAACAAATGTGTTCTTTATTAGGCCTTTATTTAATGTTATTTCCACTTACTTCAAGTTACTTTACATATAGTTACAACAAAACTGTACCGTAAATTGTACATCAGCCATTCCGGGCTAACTTCATGACACATTATATTCTTCCTACCTTTTTTGCTTAATGAAAATGATTATGTATGTAACCCCTGGGTAATTTCCCCAGCGTTAATATGTGCCTATTTCAAAACCTTAGTAGTAGGCAGGCAATTTAATAAGTCAACAGGTCTTTAAAAGCTAGTACCACTTTAAGAGATCAGTCTAACTTGTAGCTCCGACGGAACCTCTCCCTCCGCTGTATAGCTCCAAGATGAGGTTCCTCGTTTCTCGGTGCCGTTTTAGCAGAACGTTGTCGCACATTTTCCACTTTACATGTTTCTTACCCCTTTCTGCACATTGTATCCAAAAAGTAAAGGTTTTCTGCCATGCTCTCAGATGTTTTAAGTTCTAGCGCACAATAAAATCTAGCCAACAAGTTGAAAAAAGTATTTAATTTGCCTCTGTCCTTATCCGGTTTTTAAGACATTGCGCAAGAGTTGCGCCCGTAGAGATAACATTACTGATTCCCCTACTGGTCAAATGTTGAATTGCATCTTCTAATGCAAAATATTATGGAACCGGCTGAGGACAGAGGCGAATTAAATACTTTTTACAACTCGTTGGATAGATTTTATTGTGCGCTAGAACTTATAATATCTGAAAGCATGGCAGAAAACCTTTACTTTTTGGATACGATGTGCAGAAAAGGGTAAGAAACATGTAAAGTGGAAAATGTGCGACAATGTCCTGCTAAAACGGCACCGAGAAACGAGGAACCTCATCTCGGAGCTATACAGCGGAGGGAGAGGTTCCGTAGGGACTATCTAACTTGTTGACTGATTGGTCTTTATGACGGTCCATCACTTTTCCAATGATTGGTTGGGGGGCGGGACGTCCTGGGATGTGTGCGTGCTTAGCCAATTTTAGAGGGAGAGGTTTTGGTGTGTGTGTCTGAAGGACTCACATAGTGTATTTAAACGGGAGCATTACGTGACAATCGTACCACTTAGTGCATAAGTGATGAATGAGTTTACTCATCTGTATTGATAGTGTTTAATATTTATCCTGTTTGGAGTCAAGACGAGTCCTGGTTTTAACGTTACTGTAGTAAGCAGGCGTCTCGAGTTACACTGTTGTTAGCCTCTCATGCTAGCTGAGCTAACGTCCAGTGTGAGAAGCAACACCGGGATCGTTTTGGAATATAAAGACTTTCGGACACTTGTTTTATGTATTTTATTCAACGTTTGTCAGAGAAATGTATTATTGTTAATTGTCAAGGTTTGTTTTAGTGTCCTTAATTTTTTCCCCCCTAAAGTGCTTAAAAGAAATGTGTCCATAATACTGGATTTCATTGTCAAAATGGCTTATTTTGCAGTGAGTGAAAATAAAATAATAAGCTGCAGCAATTGTTTCAATGTATTAAGCTTTCCGAGTTGATGTTATGATCTATACAGCAACCAGCCAAGGGTGTGTTTAGGCTATTTTATCTTCACCTAGCCAAATGTATTGAGAAAGTAGCCTAAGTTAATGTGCCTCATGTTTTATAATATGTAATAGTGAGCAGTATAGCATTCATGTGCAATGGGCTTCCATAACATTTCTGGAGCAGGTAAGTTATTTGGAAGTAGGCCTACAGTTTGTCAGAAATTAGACAAATAATCAGCGAATATTGATATATAACGAGCATGCATTCTCCTTTCATGACGTTAGCATGGACTGGCTGGTGTACAATTTACGGTACAGTTCTGTAGTAATGAGAAGTAATTTGTTCCTAATAACAACATAATAATTTTTGTTAAGTAAAAAGGTAGGCAGAAGTATAATGTGTCATGAAGTTAGCCCGGAATGGCTGATGTACAATTTACGGTACAGTTCTGTAGTAATGAGAAGTAATTTGTTCCTAATAACAGCATAATATTTTTTATTAAGCAAAAAGGTAAGCAGAAGTATAATGTGTCATGAAGTTAGCCCGGAATGGCTGATGTACAATTTACGGTACAGTTCTGTAGTAATGAGAAGTAATTTGGTCCTAATAACAACATAATAATTTTTATTAAGCAAAAAGGTAGGCAGAAGTATAATGTGTCAAGACGTTAGCACGGAATAGCTGGTGTACAACTTACGGTACAGTTCTGTAGTAATGAGAGGTAATTTGTTCCTAATAACAACATAATAATTTGTATTAAGCAAAAAAGGTAGGAAGAATATAATGTGTCATGAAGTTAGCACGGAATGGCTGATGTACAATTTACGGTACAGTTCTGTTGTAATTATATGTAAAGTAACTTGAAGTAAGTGGAAATAACATTAAATAAAGGCCTAATAAAGAACACATTTGTTCTAACGAAACCCTTACAGTAGACTAACATCACATTGTGTAGTTAGTAGTTGCGGGGTTCTTATTAGGCTTTGTTAGGTCTTATTAGGCTTTGTTAGGTCTTATTAGGCTTTGTTAGCCTCTAGGAATTGTGTTCCATAATTAAAGTATAACTGTGTTTGTTTCTGTCTAATAGCAGAGAACACCATTTCTAATAACACCTTTTGGTACGTTTCATTCAATTTCTAATTAGAACATAATTAAGGGATAATAGTGGAAAATAAGGGTATAACAACGTTAGTTTATTTCTAATAAAAAAACATCATTGCTAATAAGAAACACATTATTTGTAATAACGGCTTATTATGTCAAATTAGTGTACCGTAAATTGTGCTGCGACCGGGTTTAAGTGGTTAAGTTTAAGAAAATATGAATCACGTTGATGTGGCCATAGACCATATGAAGGTCCCATACAGGTCCTTGTCCGCAAAATGCATCATGGGGAATGTAGGAACACAGACCAGATGAAATAGACATTACGGATTGTAAGGGGTTGGTACTTTCCTCCTCCTTTTTTTTGCTGTGAAAAGCGAGCATGTCGATCTGCTATTTTCACCGAATGTTCTCCTGTTATCACATGCCCAGAATAGCGTTTCTTCAATATATGATAACACGGACTGACTGTGGGTCCAAACTTGTGAAGACTGTTTCAGGACTTACATTGGTTTCGTCATCCACCACCTGGATCTGTCCGGAGTCACAGAGTTTGACCACTGCGCCGATCGGGACCACAAACTCCCGACCCGTCTTCAGGTCCAACCAGACATAGTCCCCCTGGAAACAGAAGCAAATCATATTCAGTCACAGACTCACAGCCACACCTGAGGTCAGAAACATGACAGAACATTACTAGAATGGTAGAGGGACTCGTCAAACAACAGGAAGCAGAACCATCATGCCTGGATTGCCGACTGCACTGGTCAAAAACCCAAGATTCATGTACATGGTTAGATGTGTGTGTGACTGTGTGCGCGCGCGCGCGCGCGTGTGTGTGTGTGTGTGTGTGTGTGTGTGTGTGTGTGTGTGTGTGTGTGTGTGTGTGTGTGTGTGTGTGTGTGTGTGTGTGTGTGTGTGTGTGTGTGTGTGTGTGTGTGTGTGTGTGTGCATGCATGTGTGTGGAAGGCAAAGTGAATCAAAAATGTATCAAAAACATATCAACAGAATCGGAGGCCAAATAAATACACTGAATAAGTACAATATCGATGATACAAATGAAATCACAGTCAGAACACACAATCTCAGCATTTCAGTGAATGTCAGAAAATTGCCACCAGATTCAGAATCACATGTAAAGAGAAAGCATGCCTGGTCTTCAACCAGACAAAATCTTCACGTCTCCCCCTTTTCCGCTACCTTCATTGGCTCCCGGTTGCTGCCCGCACCCAGAACAAAACACAGATTTTGGCCGACAAAGGCATCATGGCACCCCCATACCTTTCGAGGCATGATCCAAACCTTACAACCCTTCCTACTCGCTTAGATCAGCTGCTGTAAGCTAACACAGGAATGCTGTAGACGAGCCTTCCCTAAAGCACCCTGGACAACGTTCCACACATCCTAGACTCTTCTGCCTCCTGGCTCACAAACTGTGGAATATACTTCCCATTGCAGTCAGAACTACTCACTCAACGTCTGAAAGACTCCACCTCACCCCCTAGCACTTCGCTCTCCCTGTACCCCTTCTTGCTTTCAGTTGAAGATTGCTAGTCTACTATGCAGACATTATCTTGGTCACATGTTTTTTTGTCACGTTTTCTTGACCATAAATGTTAAGAATGTGATTTAGATGGCATGTTATTTACACAGATGCTATGTTCATTGTTTACCTCGTATACTAGTTTCTTTGGGGATACGTTCCTCAAAGAAACTGTTCTCACTGTTCTGCACTCCATTGCACTCCATTTATGTGATTAATTCACCTTGTTTATTGACTAGAGTTCATGCTTACTCTGCTTATTCCAACCTTGCACTTACTTGTAAGTTGTTCTGGATAAGAAAGTCTGCTAAATGCCTCAATTGTAAATCGAATCAGCCATTCATTTGCTGCCTCTACAACTATTTGCTTCATTTATTTTTAAAAAGTAAAGCGAAAGGTACCGTGGCCATTTAGCCACTTGAACCCCAGCATGCCTATTCTGGGGGGAACATTCGCCAAACATAGAAGATCTACAAGCTCACAACGAGTCACATTGCGACACATTGTGTGCTTGTAGATCTGCTATTTTTGATTACCACTGTTCTAAACCACTGTTCTAAATATAGTTTTCTGAAAAACATATGTAGCTATATATATAGGCAAAATCTAAAATGACACACAGATGCTTTCCCGATTTTAATGGGTTAAGTGGTTAAACACATCCTTGTAATGTATGACTCTTTCACACAGTGCATAATAAGAATGCTACTGGAAAGTGGAATGGGCCCAGGTCACACTCTGTTCCATCATATATTTTAGGTATTTTTATTATAGGTAATTTTTCTCAGCAACAGTCATGCATAATGTGTGTGTGTCTTTGTTTCAGTGAATATTTGGAGCGCAAACATAATGATACATTTCATCTTTTCTGCAGTGTGATTAACTCAAAAGGTGCTCATCTGAGCAGTTTTGTTGGAGCGGGTATAGGTGCATAATTGTGGTGCATGGCAACACACACACACACACACACACACACACACACACACACACACACACACACACACACACACACACACACACACACACACACACACACACACACACACACACACACACACACACACACACACACACACACACACAGATGTTTGTATTGCTATCCTTCCATTGGTTTCCGTTAATCCAAATGTAGGTTTCACCCATACAATTATCATCAATTAGATAAAACATCACACACACACACATTAAGTCTGCTTCAGTTTTGTGTATACTATACACATGCACGGATTCACAACTCACAGACATGCAATTATGATTCATACACACACACACGCAAGCACACACAGTCACACACACACACACACACAGTCACACGCACTGTATTCAGACGTACAATTATCGACTCTGTCGGGTGGAAACCTCATATGTCCAAAACTGTTACTTTTCAAGATTCAAATGCAAACATACCTACATATCTACAAGAGTCGCTTGTGGATCTGGTACTTTTGATGCTTTTGTGTGACGCTGTAGTATGATCAAGTAGGGCGTTAATTTACAAAAAAAGTTAGAATATGGAGATAAGAGGTTTCTGCCCGACAGCAACAATGTTATAATGCATGATTCACACACACACACACACACACACACACACACACACACACACACACACACACACACACACACACACACACACACACACACACACACACACACACACACACACACACACACACACACACACACACACACGTCCTACCGGCAGCAGTGTGGATTGTTTGACCACCGTGTTGACGTTTCGTAGCAGAGCCCATTTAGCCTGGTCCTTCTCATAGAGCTCCACATAGTCCCGACGCCTGTACATCTTCACGGCTATCTGCACCGTTCATACACACTACACTACACTACACTGCACTACAACCTCCAACACACAAAAAGGTACAATACTCTGGTGGTTCTGTGAGATAAATAGAGATATCACGCTCTATCATGTACAGTATTATCAAAGTCACAGGTTCGATTCCCAGTCAAGGCTGTTGTCGTAGGTCATTCTCTCTGCCACGGCATACCGTCCAATAAATCACAAGTACAACTTCCGACATCACTGAAAAAAATATCCAATTCCCAGCAGTGTCTGACAGTCCAGGTCAATAAGCCCAGACCACAGGGGGTCCTGTGTACTGTGAATAGTACTGGCAACCTGGGTATGAAAGCACATTCCGCATTCCCTCTGTCAAACGTTATTCCTTTTCACTGTGCTACCACCAGGCTCCCTTCAGGCTCTCTACTATCTAATGAAGGAACAACACAAGAATTAAGTTCTGCCTCCAGCATTGTTCCAGGATCCAGCAGGGGTCCATCAGATATCCATACGATATTTCACTTGCCAAAATGTCCCAACTATTCCAACATTTAGGAAAACAGGCAAGCTCTCCCTCTCTCTCTCTCTGTCACACACACCTCACTGTCCAGCCCCCAACAACCTTTCCTGTTGCTCATGGCAACGTGATGTCACTTCCTTTACAGGTGTGTCCTTCATCGAAACACACCCCCTAAAAAGAGACTGTGTGTTGTTTTCACATGACATAATGCACTCTGCACTTAAAAAATACTGACATTATTATAACACATTTCCTGAGGTGAAAAAATAAATACATACAATCCTGTATAAGGCTACCCTAGTACACACTGTGGAATTATCATTAACAAACAAAGGGTACAGAATAGAAATGTGGAGTGACCATAACAACAATGCAAAAAGTGCTATGGGGGAGTAATACCTCTCGGAAGGGATCAGAGAGTTCCAATACAAATATGAAGAAAATGCAAGGCACTCGAAAGAGGTATGAGATAAATAAATAAAAAACGTTATTAAGTTCAGACTAATCTGCTAAAACGTTTAGTGTTGCTAACAAAAGTGTTGCCGTTAATAATAGCCTTCATATGGATCCTGTCTTGGATGTTAATTTTATTTAACTTTTTTTAATCCAAAAAGATTATTTTGAGAAAATAAGTTAACACTCGCTCAACACAGCTATAGTGCAAGTTAAAAAGCTGACCAGTGACTGTTAAAAGTTAAATATACTGTAAAGTGTTGTATACTAGTCCATTGGATCAGTGGGTCTAGACTTGATAACAATAGATGCAGACTCACAAATAAACACACAGGCAGGAATAAACAATTCCCCAGACAGGAACAGTTCCTTCTGTGTCTGACTGAGAAAACACCCACAGAACAGAACAAAGACAAGTTGTTACTGTCCAAAAATAAATGGGAAAACACAACAGAATAGACAAAGAAAGAAGGGTCTGAATGATGTCCTGTGTGTGACTTTATACATAAAGGATGACACCAGAGCTTCCCAACCCTAATCCTTAGTAATATCGTCTCTGTCGGGTGGAAACCTCATATGTCCAAAATTGTTACTTTTCAGGATTCAAATAAAAAGAAAACAGCAAAAGTAGCAGATCCACAAGCTCAAAACATGTCGCTTTGCGTCACATTTTGCGTCACGCTTCGCGCCACATTTTGCGGCACGCTTAGCGCCACGTTTTGAGCTTGTGGATCTGCTACTTTTGATTCTCTTGTGTGACGATAGTATGATCAAGTAGGGCATTCATTTACGAGTGTGTGTGTGTGTGTGTGTGTGTGTGTGTGTGTGTGTGTGTGTGTGTGTGTGTGTGTGTGTGTGTGTGTGTGTGTGTGTGTGTGTGTGTGTGTGTGTGTGTGTGTGTGTGTGTGTGTGTGTGTGTGTGTGTGTGTGTGTGATATGTCTGTTTAATTAAGTAAATACCCCTGCTGGCAAACAGAGCAGAGAGCAAGCTGAACATTACACCCTGCCCAGCTGTCTCTCACACACACACACACACACACACACACACACACACACACACACACACACACACACACACACACACACACACACACACACACACACACACACACACACGTGGATGCTGTGACATAGTGGCGGGGTGAGCGATGCCAACACGACACTATCAGGAACCACATGATCAATTATTCATAACAGTAGCCTCTGTTTGAATTCTCTCTCTCTCTCTCTCTCTCTCTCTCTCTCTCTCTCTCTCTCTCTCTCTCTCTCATATACACACACGCAGACGCACCCGCGCACGCATGCATGCTCCTTTTATTCTCTCTCCAATTGTATCACTTCTATTCTCACTTCCATTTACTCCACTGTTAAAAATGGCCCCTGTTTTTACTCATCTCTCTGCCTCTCCCTTTCACCTCTTGAACTCTCTCATCTTGTGCACCCCTCCCCTCCCTTCCCCTTCCCTCTCCTCCCCTCCCTCATCTCTTTCTCTGTTTTAATCCCTCTCTCATCCGCTCCCTTAACGTCCCGTGCTTTTCGTCTCCTCTCTCTTCCCTTTCCCTCCTCTCTGTGCGTTCATTTCATTCTTATCTGATAGGTGTGTTCTTACATGCTGGATGGATGCTCTATTGTTATGATGCTCAGTTTGGACGTCATTCAGACTGTGTAAGTCGCCGGTCACTGATACACAGGTACAGCTGATACATTCAAGGCATGATATGATCCAACGCCCTGCACCACGTCCCGCTATAGGGACTGTGGTACCTGAGACCACTCTCTAGATCAGCGGTGCTCAAACTGTTTTGTGTCAAGGACCCCCAAATTGATATGTATTTGGTCGCGGACCCCCCCCCCCCCCCCATCTGAAAAGGTTTAAATTAGAAGAGAAGATTCATGCTTTTTTGACAGCGCGGCACAAGGTGACACACTGTGAGCTTGTAGATCTGCTATTTTTGAATAGCCAACATATACATGGATAAAGTGGTTAAAATAATTGTGACGCTACGTTAACTACTTTTGCTGGGGACCCCCTGGGGACCCCCTTTGAATACATAAATGAATATACAGCATCGATATTTACCCACTGATCATCGTCAAGTGTCTGAATGCTCTGCAATTCCTTTATAGGGTTCTTTTCTTTTAGAGAAAAATGGACTGACCTTTCTCCCATTTGTGTTTTATCTTTATTGAGATAGACAGGAGAAGCACTGAGATGGAGACAGAATAGGAGAGGCATAGGAAGAAGGCTCTGATGGGATTCAATACACAGGTATGTCAAACTGACATACCTGTCCTGTGTATATGTATCGATGCAAGCGGCATAACCACATGAACCCTAGTATCCCTATTCTGGGCATGTTATAATGGTTGAACATTTAGAGAAAATAAGTGAACATTCGCCAAAAATAGCCGATAGAGCTTGTGTATTGGCTATTTTTGGGAACAAGATTTATTTGGTGTAGAGGGAACAAAGGAGGGGACCAAGTACAGACTCCTGGGGTCAACAAAGTATAAAGGGTTTACTGTAAGCAGTTTATTAACCAAGTGTTCATTCTTGAAAGTGTTTGAAAAATGTTGATTTAGAATCGGCCTCAGGTCTTAACACATCCACCGCCAGAGGTTAATCTCATAATAATGTACTCACCTGCCAAGGTGTTTTTGTTGTTTTTTTGTTTTTTTCATGTCGCCATAGATCTTGTTAAAATCCTTAAGATTGAGCCGTGAACGGTCTGTTTACGTCCGCGAGATCTCCCTGTATCTCCCAGTGAAGACCGCATGTCAAACGGACTTCCATGACTGTAGTTAGAGCGGATTACGTTAAACAGTGAAATGCGAGGAGAAAAAACTACAGGAAGAGAATTGAGTTTCAGTTTCGTCTGTAGAATGGGAGCGGGCGTGATCGTCGAAACCGGATCCCAAATAATTCTATTTCCTGTCATCAAACCGGAAACGGAAGTGGATCAAAAAAATTCCGAAAGTGCACCCGGACCGCGCATGCGCGAAAAGACCGCAGCCCGTAGGACTACGGGCTCGGCGCTTAACCGTTGGATTTAACGGCCCGTAGAACTACGGGCCCGGCGGTAAAGGTGTTAATGGGTAAAATAGTGAGGAGCCCCCATCAGGAGGACATAGATAGAGCCTCCGTCCTGCTCCTCCCGTCCAACACTCCCTGCTGACAGGCTCCGCTCCCAGCCCGTAAGGAGTACGTGCAGTGACAAATATCACTCTCCCCTCCAGGCTTCCCTCCTCCGAACATGGGCCAATTGTGTTCGTATAGACGGTCGACAAGCCGGACAGTCTCTTTCTAATTGACCACTTGAACCTAATTGAAACAGGAGATAGGCTCTCCTGACCTATGGGCCACATGGCTTGGTTCACAAGGCTGCTTACTTGATCCCTATGTTCTTCATTGATCGGAGTCCCCCAGGGGTCTACTACTCTAGGCCCACTCCTTTTTCCCCTCTACACACCAAATCTCTTTGTCGAAAAATAGCAGATCTTCAAGCTCACAACAAGTTGCATTGTGATGTGTTGTGTTGTGTGGTTGTAGATCTGATATTTTCACCAAATGCTTGCCCCATAATAGGGATGCTAGGGTTCATGTGGTTAATCAAACCACATGAACAAATACAATTTATTTTATATTATTTGGAAACAAGTCCGCAAGGACTTTTATGAACGGACCTGTTAGACAAAGTATTTTAAATGTAACTGTGCTGTTTTACATGTTTTGCCCAATAAAATATTCAATCAATCAATCAATCAATCAATAGCAATAAAAAACAAAAAGGGGGGGGGTAAACGTGATGCACTTTCTATAGATGTTTATTTTTAAGTTCATTACTTTAACATGAGGACGACCCAGTTCATTCACTTTGGTTTAACAAAAAAACTAAACAATGACAGATCCTGACAGGAATTGCACTACTGTATGCATGGATGCACTGAAAGAAGAAAAACGCAATAATGCTTTTGAGGAACAGTAACCACACTCTCAGGCTGAGGTGGTGTGGAGGGATGATGACCAGAAGAGGATGATGTAATGTCCCCCCCGCTCTGCCTACGGTACGTATGTGGGTGCGAGTTCTCGCCATCGCCTTGAGTTAATTATTTAAATAGGCCTGTGTTGTTGAGACAGACAAGCGGGCGAGTCACTGGGTGTTCACTTACACTCACTAATGGCTGAGTGTCATTCCTCTCTGGGACGGTAACTGTAGGGAACAGCAGCACACACACACACACACACACACACGCACACACACACACACACACACACGCTCCAGACCTGCACTGCTCTAATGGTTTGAAGACGTGGGGTATTGCATTTTGCATTGAGTGTTAGGTCATAGACCAACAGATTACATAACTCATGGGTCTTCAACAGGGGGTCCTCAGAGTTACTATAGGGGGGCCGCCAAAATCTTTGTTTTTTGATTGATTGAATATTTTATTAGGCAAAAATGTAAAACAGCACAGTTACATTTAAAATACTTTGTCTAACAGGTCCGTTCATAAAAGTCCTTGTGGACTTGTTTCCAATGCCTAGGCATATATAGTGGCATCAAATATCATTACAAAATAAACAGCAAAAAAATAATTTGTGTGATTGGATTTGGATTTGTTTTTACATTAACCCCTATAACCCTAGCATCCCTATTCTGAGGGAAACATTAGCCAAAATTAGCAGATCTACAAGCACACAACTTGTAGATCTGCTATTTTTGGAGAGGTTTGGCGGAGAGGGAAAAAAAGAGTACAGAGGTCAAGTTGAGTAAGTATTGAGGGTTTAAGTGGTTAATACACTAACAAAAAAGATCAACAAACAAAATAAAACATTAATTTACACCACATTGATAATAGTGCTGTCAAACAAGTCTATGAAATCTATGAAAAAGTTTAATCTGCAACATAATTTCAAATGTAGTGGGTGGGGGGAGGCTGCTTCATCTCTCTAGGGGGTCCTTGGCTTGAAAAACGTTACCCCAGACATAAATGTTAACGTTGGGTCCTGATTCACTGACTGAGAGAAACAAGATAGAGGCACGTACAGAGAGGGCCTTTTTAAACAAATGCATTTTGCTTTCACTAAACAACAAAACAAATGTCTCACGTTTCAGGATACGATGCGTTGTAAGCTTGTAGCTCAGCTATTTTAGCTATTTAAAATGAAATAGGGTTTAAGTGTTTAACCTTTTTATTTGGCATTAGTGAATAAAAATAAACATTTACAGAGTGATAAGAGTGATATGTGTTATAGAGGCTATTTTGCACGGATATGAATGCAAGGTGTGCGTTGAGATTTTCTATTCCCCTTTGGTGTGCCTTGGCACAAAACCTGTGAAAACCACTGATGATGGCTGCCAAAGAATGTTAGATAATGATGTTATTGAAATTCAAGAGACTCCGAAAGCAGACACATAAACATGCACATTATGCCAAATTATTGGCTGGTCGTGTTATTTACATCTTCACTATGACCATTACATAAGGGTATAGCATTGGTAAGTGAATTCATGGAAAAGGTTGACACTGCACCGTGGATGGGAAAGGTTTAATAATTTAATTAAAATTGACCCCTTGGGGTTTGGCATTCCTCAGGTTTGAACACAATCTTTCTTGACGCAATGGTTGATTGCAGTTCAATCTTTACATTGGAGGTACTACTACAAGTTACATTTTGGGAAGAGAGAGGACGCAGGTGAGAGGTCACCACTTGTGGTGTCAGCCTGCCCCCTGGTGGCAGTGTGGCACCCTGATCTTTTTTTTTTTCCTGACGAAAAACAGGTCAAGACAAGGCCTGGCCTATGAATGTGTGTATGTGTGCTCGCGGGCGTGAGGTCAGCTTTGATTTAAAATAAGTGAGAATTGCAGCAGACCTGCAGTTTTCTGGTAGTTTGTTCCAGGCACGTGGCACATAAAAAAAGAACAATTCTGGGTTCAGATCAACAAGGTACAGTTGCTCTGCTCTAAAACAGATTTTTAATGACAAATGACACATGATTTATGCAGGGGTGGAGGGATTTGAGCTCATTTGCATATAGATAGGTCATTTATGAGAGTCTAAAGGTTACAAGGAAAGAGGTATTGATTGCCTAATTGTGTTGACAACAAATAATAACTGACCAATAAAAACATAGACAGTCTGGCTCTACATCAGGTCAATTGACAATTGATGTTAAAAGCTACAATCCGCGGGCTTTATGTACGTTGTCTCCCTTTCCCAAAGGAGGGAAGTAATTGCAAAGATGTTCAAATGACATCATAGATGGTGGCGCATGTACTGTAGTGTCAAATCTTAAAATAAAATAACTTTATTGACCAGTTGGTGTCAACATTTCTCAATGGCAGAGTGGAGAGAACACATCCAACCACTGCAGATTCAGCGTTTCAGTGTCTTCAACGAGGCCTGGCCAAAAGACTTGCGACCAATTCACATTACGAGGATAACGTCTCTACTGCATCAACAAGACTTGAGTGAAACATGACCTTTGACTGTATGTGTCACATTGCTAGGATGTAAAGTATAGTACTCTATCACACATGCAGAGTTAAAGGAATACCTCACCGAGTGTTCACCGGGTGTCCGTTGAGGTGTCCTACCGAAGGTATTCCTTTAAAGTGCAGGGACACTTTGGTAAAGGTATGGGGTTGTGTTCTTACCTTGTCACGATACAACTAGTCCCATTAGTGACATATTGAGCAGTTGAATAGAAATGTATAATCCAAAAGTAGCGTCTCATTGACTTCCATTGTATGATGAAAAAACTCTCAAAGTCAGTCTTTTAGCACATGAACAAACACAAAAGCTAAATTCTGACAAAGATAATTCTGACAATGTATAACATGGCAAAAAGAAATGGACAGGAGGGTAGCGATTTCATTGGTAGCAAATGGACAGGTGATGGGAGTGTTTTGATTGGAAACAAATAGACGGGAGGGAGAGATTTCATTGGCAACAAAAGGACGCCGAGGAGCGCCATGATTGGCCAAAAACGGACGGGACGAGGTGAACGAACGCTCGCCGGGTAGCGCCAACGAGGCCTGTATATAGGGAAACTGTTGACCGTTTTCAACGTCATAGCCTTTCTAGGTTGTACTAAATTCACCACTAGCATGTCAAAATATATTTCATTGTCACGATAACCTTTCATAGAGTAATATTCAGGGCTATCCCGTTCCAACTTTTTGACTTCTGATACCAATACTGCAGCTTTGAGAGTGCTTAGGTGGATGTTGTTTTTTATGCTGATATCGGGCCGATATCTGATCGGATCAGTACAGCCCTAGTAAAATCCTGCCCTGTGTGAGGCTCGAACTCACGACCTTCAGATTATGAGACTGACGCGCTGCCTACTGCGCTAACGAGGCCTGTATATAAGGAAACTGTTGACCGTTTTCGCCGTCATAACCTTTTTAGGTTTTACAAAATTCACCACTAGCATGTCAAAATATATTTCATTGTCACGATACCCTTTAATAGAGTAATATTCAGAGGTATCCCGTTCCAAATTTTTGACTTCTGATACCAATACTGCAGCTTTGAGAGTGCTTAGGTGGATGTCGTTTTTTATGCTGATATCGGGCCGATATCTGATCGGATCAGTACAGCCCTAGTAAAATTCTGCCCCGTGTGAGGCTCGAACTCACGACCTTCAGATTATGAGACTGACGCGCTGCCTACTGCGCCAACGAGGCCTGTATATAAGGAAACTGATGACCGTTTTCGACGTCATAACCTTTCTAGGTTGTACAAAATTCACCACTAGCATGTCAAAATATATTTCATTGTCAAAATACCCTTTCATAGAGTAATATTCAGGGCTATCCCGTTCCAACTTTTTGACTTCTGATACCAATACTGCAGCTTTGAGAGTGCTTAGGTGGATGTAGTTTTTTATGTTGATATCGGGCCGATATCTGATCGGATCAGTACAGCCCTAGTAAAATCCTGCCCCGTGTGAGGCTCGAACTCACGACCTTCAGATTATGAGACTGACGCGCTGCCTACTGCGCCAACGAGGCCTGTATATAAGGAAACTGTTGACCGCTTTCGACGTCATAACCTTTCTAGGTTGTACAAAATTCACCACTAGCATGTCAAAATATGTTTAATTGTCACGATACCCTTTCATAGAGTAATGTTCAGGGCTATCCCGTGCCAACTTTATGACTTCTGATACCAATACTGCAGCTTTGAGAGTGCTTAGGTGGATGTCGTTTTTTATGCTGAAATCGGGCCGATATCTGATCGGATCAGTACAGCCCTAGTAAAATCCTGCCCCGTGTGAGGCTCGAACTCACGACCTTCAGATTATGAGACTGACGCGCTGCCTACTGCGCCAACGAGGCCTGTATATAAGGAAACTGTTGACCGTTTTTGGCGTCATGAACTTTTTAGGTTGTACAAAATTCACCACTAGCATGTCAAAATATATTTCATTGTCACAATACCCTTTCATAGAGTAATATTCAGGGCTATCCCGTTCCAACTTTTTGACTTCTGATACCAATACTGCAGCTTTGAGAGTGCTTAGGTGGATGTAGTTTTTTATGTTGATATCGGGCCGATATCTGATCGGATCAGTACAGCCCTAGTAAAATCCTGCCCCGTGTGAGGCTCGAACTCACGACCTTCAGATTATGAGACTGACGCGCTGCCTACTGCGCCAACAAGGCCTGTATATAAGGAAACTGTTGACCGCTTTCGCCGTCATAACCTTTTTAGGTTGTACAAAATTCACCACTAGTATGTCAAAATATATTTCATTGTCACGATACCCTTTCATAGAGTAATAATCAGGGCTATCCCGTTCCAACTTTTTGACTTCTGATACCAATACTGCAGCTTTGAGAGTGCTTAGGTGGATGTCGTTTTTTACGCTGATATCGGGCCGATATCTGATCGGATCAGTACAGCCCTAGTAAAATCCTGCCCCGTGTGAGGCTCGAACTCACGACCTTCAGATTATGAGACTGACGCGCTGCCTACTGCGCCAACGAGGCCTGTATATAAGGAAACTGTTGACCGCTTTCGACGTCATAACCTTTCTAGGTTGTACAAAATTCACCACTAGCATGTCAAAATATGTTTCATTGTCACGATACCCTTTCATAGAGTAATGTTCAGGGCTATCCCGTGCCAACTTTATGACTTCTGATACCAATACTGCAGCTTTGAGAGTGCTTAGGTGGATGTCGTTTTTTATGCTGAAATCGGGCCGATATCTGATCGGATCAGTACAGCCCTAGTAAAATCCTGCCCCGTGTGAGGCTCGAACTCACGACCTTCAGATTATGAGACTGACGCGCTTTCTACTGCGCCAACGAGGCCTGTATATAAGGAAACTGTTGACCGTTTTTGGCGTCATGAACTTTTTAGGTTGTACAAAATTCACCACTAGCATGTCAAAATATATTTCATTGTCACAATACCCTTTCATAGAGTAATATTCAGGGCTATCCCGTTCCAACTTTTTGACTTCTGATACCAATACTGCAGCTTTGAGAGTGCTTAGGTGGATGTAGTTTTTTATGTTGATATCGGGCCGATATCTGATCGGATCAGTACAGCCCTAGTAAAATCCTGCCCCGTGTGAGGCTCGAACTCACGACCTTCAGATTATGAGACTGACGCGCTGCCTACTGCGCCAACGAGGCCTGTATATAAGGAAACTGTTGACCGCTTTCGACGTCATAACCTTTCTAGGTTGTACAAAATTCACCACTAGCATGTCAAAATATATTTCATTGTCACGATACCCTTTCATAGAGTAATATTCAGGGCTATCCCGTTCCAACTTCCGATACCAATACTGCAGCTTTGAGAGTGCTTAGGTGGATGTCGTTTTTTATGCTGATATCGGGCCGATATCTGATCGGATCAGTACAGCCCTAGTAAAATCCTGCCCCGTGTGAGGCTCGAACTCACGACCTTCAGATTATGAGACTGACGCGCTGCCTACTGCGCCAACGAGGCCTGTATATAAGGAAACTGTTGACCGTTTTCGACGTCATAACCTTTCTAGGTTGTACAAAATTCACCACTAGCATGTCAAAATAGATTTCATTGTCACGATACCCTTTCATAGAGTAATATTCAGGGCTATCCCGTTCCAACTTTTTGACTTCTGATACCAATACTGCAGCTTTGAGAGTGCTTAGGTGGATGTCGTTTTTTATGCTGATATCGGGCCGATATCTGATCGGATCAGTACAGCCCTCGTAAAATCCTGCCCCGTGTGAGGCTCGAACTCACGACCTTCAGATTATGAGACTGACGCGCTGCCTACTGCGCCAACGAGACCTGTATATAAGGAAACTGTTGTCCGTTTTTGACGTCATAACCTTTCTAGGTTGTACAAAATTCACCACTAGCATGTCAAAATATATTTCAATGTCACGATACCCTTTCATAGAGTAATATTCAGGGCTATCCCGTTCCAACTTCTGATACCAATACTGCAGCTTTGAGAGTGCTTAGGTGGATGTAGTTTTTTATGCTGATATCGGGCCGATATCTGATCGGATCAGTACAGCCCTAGTAAAATCCTGCCCCGTGTGAGGCTCGAACTCACGACCTTCAGATTATGAGACTGACGCGCTGCCTACTGCGCCAACGAGGCCTGTATGACCGTTTTCGACGTCATAACCTTTCTAGGTTGTACAAAATTCACCACTAGCATGTCAAAATATATTTCATTGTCACGATAACCTTTCAGAGAGTAATATTAAGGGCTATCCCGTTCCAACTTTATGACTTCTGATACCAATACTGCAGCTTTGAGAGTGCTTAGGTGGATGTAGTTTTTTATGCTGATATCGGGCCGATATCTGATCGGATCAGTACAACCCTCGTAAAATCCTGCCCCGTGTGAGGCTCGAACTCACGACCTTCAGATTTTGAGACTGACGCGCTGCCTACTGCGCCAACGAGACCTGTATACAAGGAAACTGTTGTCCGTTTTTGACGTCATAACCTTTCTAGGTTGTACAAAATTCACCACTAGCATGTCAAAATATATTTCAATGTCACGATACCCTTTCCTAGAGTAATATTAAGGGCTATCCCGTTCCAACTTCTTATACCAATACTGCAGCTTTGAGAGTGCTTAGGTGGATGTAGTTTTTTATGCTGATATCGGGCCGATATCTGATCGGATCAGTACAGCCCTAGTAAAATCCTGCCCCGTGTGAGGCTCGAACTCACGACCTTCAGATTATGAGACTGACGCGCTGCCTACTGCGCCAACGAGGCCTGTATGACTGTTTCGACGTCATAACCTTTCTAGGTTGTACAAAATTCACCACTAGCATGTCAAAATATAT
Organism: Gymnoscopelus braueri; assembly: GCF_963280865.1. NCBI lineage: Eukaryota > Metazoa > Chordata > Actinopteri > Myctophiformes > Myctophidae > Gymnoscopelus > Gymnoscopelus braueri. The sequence continues at coordinate 44,290,502 of NC_137606.1, forward strand.
TTCATTGTCACGATAACCTTTCAGAGAGTAATATTAAGGGCTATCCCGTTCCAACTTTATGACTTCTGATACCAATACTGCAGCTTTGAGAGTGCTTAGGTGGATGTTGTTTTTTCTATCGGGCCGATATCTGATCGGATCAGTACAGCCCTCGTAAAATCCTGCCCCGTGTGAGGCTCGAACTCACGACCTTCAGATTATGAGACTGACGCGCTGCCTACTGCGCCAACGAGACCTGTATATAAGGAAACTGTTGTCCGTTTTTGACGTCATAACCTTTCTAGGTTGTACAAAATTCACCACTAGCATGTCAAAATATATTTCAATGTCACGATACCCTTTCATAGAGTAATATTCAGGGCTATCCCGTTCCAACTTCTGATACCAATACTGCAGCTTTGAGAGTGCTTAGGTGGATGTAGTTTTTTATGCTGATATCGGGCCGATATCTGATCGGATCAGTACAGCCCTAGTAAAATCCTGCCCCGTGTGAGGCTCGAACTCACGACCTTCAGATTATGAGACTGACGCGCTGCCTACTGCGCCAACGAGGCCTGTATGACCGTTTTCGACGTCATAACCTTTCTAGGTTGTACAAAATTCACCACTAGCATGTCAAAATATATTTCATTGTCACGATAACCTTTCAGAGAGTAATATTAAGGGCTATCCCGTTCCAACTTTATGACTTCTGATACCAATACTGCAGCTTTGAGAGTGCTTAGGTGGATGTAGTTTTTTATGCTGATATCGGGCCGATATCTGATCGGATCAGTACAACCCTCGTAAAATCCTGCCCCGTGTGAGGCTCGAACTCACGACCTTCAGATTTTGAGACTGACGCGCTGCCTACTGCGCCAACGAGACCTGTATACAAGGAAACTGTTGTCCGTTTTTGACGTCATAACCTTTCTAGGTTGTACAAAATTCACCACTAGCATGTCAAAATATATTTCAATGTCACGATACCCTTTCCTAGAGTAATATTAAGGGCTATCCCGTTCCAACTTCTTATACCAATACTGCAGCTTTGAGAGTGCTTAGGTGGATGTAGTTTTTTATGCTGATATCGGGCCGATATCTGATCGGATCAGTACAGCCCTAGTAAAATCCTGCCCCGTGTGAGGCTCGAACTCACGACCTTCAGATTATGAGACTGACGCGCTGCCTACTGCGCCAACGAGGCCTGTATGACTGTTTCGACGTCATAACCTTTCTAGGTTGTACAAAATTCACCACTAGCATGTCAAAATATATTTCATTGTCACGATAACCTTTCAGAGAGTAATATTAAGGGCTATCCCGTTCCAACTTTATGACTTCTGATACCAATACTGCAGCTTTGAGAGTGCTTAGGTGGATGTTGTTTTTTCTATCGGGCCGATATCTGATCGGATCAGTACAGCCCTAGTAAAATTCTGCCCTGTGTGAGGCTCCAACTCACGACCTTCAGATTATGAGACTGACGCGCTGCCTACTGCGCTAACGAGGCCTGTATATAAGGAAACTGTTGACCGTTTTCGCCGTCATAACCTTTTTAGGTTTTACAAAATTCACCACTAGCATGTCAAAATATATTTCATTGTCACGATACCCTTTAATAGAGTAATATTCAGAGGTATCCCGTTCCAAATTTTTGACTTCTGATACCAATACTGCAGCTTTGAGAGTGCTTAGGTGGATGTCGTTTTTTATGCTGATATCGGGCCGATATCTGATCGGATCAGTACAGCCCTAGTAAAATCCTGCCCCGTGTGAGGCTCGAACTCACGACCTTCAGATTATGAGACTGACGCGCTGCCTACTGCGCCAACGAGGCCTGTATATAAGGAAACTGATGACCATTTTCGACGTCATAACCTTTCTAGGTTGTACAAAATTCACCACTAGCATGTCAAAATATATTTCATTGTCACAATACCCTTTCATAGAGTAATATTCAGGGCTATCCCGTTCCAACTTTTTGACTTCTGATACCAATACTGCAGCTTTGAGAGTGCTTAGGTGGATGTCGTTTTTTATGTTGATATCGGGCCGATATCTGATCGGATCAGTACAGCCCTAGTAAAATCCTGCCCCGTGTGAGGCTCCAACTCACGACCTTCAGATTATGAGACTGAAGCGCTGCCTACTGCGCCAACGAGGCCTGTATATAAGGAAACTGTTGACCGTTTTCGACGTCATAACCTTTCTAGGTTGTACAAAATTCACCACTAGCATGTCAAAATATATTTCATTGTCACAATACACTTTCATAGAGTAATATTCAGGGCTATCCCGTTTCAACTTTTTGACTTCTGATACCAATACTGCAGCTTTGAGAGTGCTTAGGTGGATGTCGTTTTTTATGCTGATATCGTGCCGATATCTGATCGGATCAGTACAGCCCTAGTAAAATCCTGCCCCGTGTGAGGCTCGAACTCACGACCTTCAGATTATGAGACTGACGCGCTGCCTACTGCGCCAACGAGGCCTGTATATAAGGAAACTGTTGACCGTTTTCGACGTCATAACCTTTCTAGGTTGTACAAAATTCACCACTAGTATGTCAAAATATATTTCATTGTCACTATACCCTTTCATAGAGTAATATTCAGGGCTATCCCGTTCCAACTTTTTAACTTCTGATACCAATACTGCAGCTTTGAGAGTGCTTAGGTGGATGTCGTTTTTTACGCTGATATCGGGCCGATATCTGATCGGATCAGTACAGCCCTAGTAAAATCCTGCCCCGTGTGAGGCTCGAACTCACAACCTTCAGATTATGAGACTGACGCGCTGCCTACTGCGCCAACGAGGCCTGTACAAAGGAAACTGTTGACCGCTTTCGCCGTCATAACCTTTTTAGGTTGTACAAAATTCACCACTAGTATGTCAAAATATATTTCATTGTCACGATACCCTTTCATAGAGTAATATTCAGGGCTATCGCGTTCCAACTTTTTGACTTCTGATACCAATACTGCAGCTTTGAGAGTGCTTAGGTGGATGTCGTTTTTTACGCTGATATCGGGCCGATATCTGATCGGATCAGTACAGCCCTAGTAAAATCCTGCCCCGTGTGAGGCTCGAACTCACGACCTTCAGATTATGAGACTGACGCGCTGCCTACTGCGCCAACGAGGCCTGTATATAAGGAAACTGTTGACCGCTTTCGACGTCATAACCTTTCTAGGTTGTACAAAATTCACCACTAGCATGTCAAAATATGTTTCATTGTCACGATACCCTTTCATAGAGTAATGTTCAGGGGCTATCCCGTGCCAACTTTATGACTTCTGATACCAATACTGCAGCTTTGAGAGTGCTTAGGTGGATGTCAATTTTTATGCTGAAATCGGGCCGATATCTGATCGGATCAGTACAGCCCTAGTAAAATCCTGCCCCGTGTGAGGCTCGAACTCACGACCTTCAGATTATGAGACTGACGCGCTGCCTACTGCGCCAACGAGGCCTGTATATAAGGAAACTGTTGACCGTTTTTGGCGTCATGAACTTTTTAGGTTGTACAAAATTCACCACTAGCATGTCAAAATATATTTCATTGTCACAATACCCTTTCATAGAGTAATATTCAGGGCTATCCCGTTCCAACTTTTTGACTTCTGATACCAATACTGCAGCTTTGAGAGTGCTTAGGTGGATGTAGTTTTTTATGTTGATATCGGGCCGATATCTGATCGGATCAGTACAGCCCTAGTAAAATCCTGCCCCGTGTGAGGCTCGAACTCACGACCTTCAGATTATGAGACTGACGCGCTGCCTACTGCGCCAACGAGGCCTGTATATAAGGAAACTGTTGACCGCTTTCGCCGTCATAACCTTTCTAGGTTGTACAAAATTCACCACTAGCATGTCAAAATATATTTCATTGTCACGATACCCTTTCATAGAGTAATATTCAGGGCTATCCCGTTCCAACTTCCGATACCAATACTGCAGCTTTGAGAGTGCTTAGGTGGATGTCGTTTTTTATGCTGATATCGGGCCGATATCTGATCGGATCAGTACAGCCCTAGTAAAATCCTGCCCCGTGTGAGGCTCGAACTCACGACCTTCAGATTTTGAGACTGACGCGCTGCCTACTGCGCCAACGAGGCCTGTATATAAGGAAACTGTTGACCGCTTTCGCCGTCATAACCTTTTTAGGTTGTACAAAATTCACCACTAGTATGTCAAAATATATTTCATTGTCACGATACCCTTTCATAGAGTAATATTCAGGGCTATCGCGTTCCAACTTTTTGACTTCTGATACCAATACTGCAGCTTTGAGAGTGCTTAGGTGGATGTCGTTTTTTACGCTGAAATCGGGCCGATATCTAATCGGATCAGTACAGCCCTAGTAAAATCCTGCCCCGTGTGAGGCTCGAACTCACGACCTTCAGATTATGAGACTGACGCGCTGCCTACTGCGCCAACGAGGCCTGTATATAAGGAAACTGTTGACCGCTTTCGACGTCATAACCTTTCTAGGTTGTACAAAATTCACCACTAGCATGTCAAAATATGTTTCATTGTCACGATACCCTTTCATAGAGTAATGTTCAGGGCTATCCCGTGCCAACTTTATGACTTCTGATACCAATACTGCAGCTTTGAGAGTGCTTAGGTGGATGTCGTTTTTTATGCTGAAATCGGGCCGATATCTGATCGGATCAGTACAGCCCTAGTAAAATCCTGCCCCGTGTGAGGCTCGAACTCATGACCTTCAGATTATGAGACTGACGCGCTGCCTACTGCGCCAACGAGGCCTGTATATAAGGAAACTGTTGACCGTTTTTGACGTCATGAACTTTTTAGGTTGTACAAAATTCACCACTAGCATGTCAAAATATATTTCATTGTCACAATACCCTTTCATAGAGTAATATTCAGGGCTATCCCGTTCCAACTTCTGATACCAATACTGCAGCTTTGAGAGTGCTTAGGTGGATGTAGTTTTTTATGCTGATATCGGGCCGATATCTGATCGGATCAGTACAGCCCTAGTAAAATCCTGCCCCGTGTGAGGCTCGAACTCACGACCTTCAGATTATGAGACTGACGCGCTGCCTACTGCGCCAACGAGGCCTGTATATAAGGAAACTTTTGACCGTTTTCGACGTCATAACCTTTCTAGGTTGTACAAAATTCACCACTAGCATGTCAAAATATATTTCATTGTCACAATACACTTTCATAGAGTAATATTCAGGGCTATCCCGTTTCAACTTTTTGACTTCTGATACCAATACTGCAGCTTTGAGAGTGCTTAGGTGGATGTCGTTTTTTATGCTGATATCGGGACGATATCTGATCGGATCAGTACAGCCCTAGTAAAATCCTGCCCCGTGTGAGGCTCGAACTCACGACCTTCAGATTATGAGACTGACGCGCTGCATACTGCGCCAACGAGGCCTGTATATAAGGAAACTGTTGACCGTTTTCGACGTCATAACCTTTCTAGGTTGTACAAAATTCACCACTAGTATGTCAAAATATATTTCATTGTCACGATACCCTTTCATAGAGTAATATTCAGGGCTATCCCGTTCCAACTTTTGATACCAATACTGCAGCTTTGAGAGTGCTTAGGTAGATGTAGTTTTTTATGTTGATATCGGGCCGATATCTGATCGGATCAGTACAGCCCTAGTAAAATCCTGCCCCGTGTGAGGCTCGAACTCACGACCTTCAGATTATGAGACTGACGCGCTGCCTACTGCGCCAACGAGGCCTGTATATAAGGAAACTGTTGACCGTTTTCAACGTCATAACCTTTCTAGGTTGTACAAAATTCACCACTAGTATGTCAAAATATATTTCATTGTCACGATACCCTTTCATAGAGTAATATTCAGGGCTATCCCGTTCCAACTTTTGATACCAATACTGCAGCTTTGAGAGTGCTTAGGTAGATGTAGTTTTTTATGTTGATATCGGGCCGATATCTGATCGGATCAGTACAGCCCTAGTAAAATCCTGCCCCGTGTGAGGCTCGAACTCACGACCTTCAGATTATGAGACTGACGCGCTGCCTACTGCGCCAACGAGGCCTGTATATAAGGAAACTGTTGACCGCTTTCGACGTCATAACCTTTCTAGGTTGTACAAAATTCACCACTAGCATGTCAAAATATATTTCATTGTCACAATACACTTTCATAGAGTAATATTCAGGGCTATCCCGTTTCAACTTTTTGACTTCTGATACCAATACTGCAGCTTTGAGAGTGCTTAGGTGGATGTCGTTTCTTATGCTGATATCGGGCCGATATCTGATCGGATCAGTACAGCCCTAGTAAAATCCTGCCCTGTGTGAGGCTCGAACTCACGACCTTCAGATTATGAGACTGACGCGCTGCCTACTGCGCCAACGAGGCCTGTATATAAGGAAACTGTTGACCGTTTTCGACGTCATAACCTTTCTAGGTTGTACAAAATTCACCACTAGTATGTCAAAATATATTTCATTGTCACGATACCCTTTCATGGAGTAATATTCAGGGCTATCCCGTTCCAACTTTTTAACTTCTGATACCAATACTGCAGCTTTGAGAGTGCTTAGGTGGATGTCGTTTTTTACGCTGATATCGGGCCGATATCTGATCGGATCAGTACAGCCCTAGTAAAATCCTGCCCCGTGTGAGGCTCGAACTCACGACCTTCAGATTATGAGACTGACGCGCTGCCTACTGCGCCAACGAGGCCTGTACATAAGGAAACTGTTGACCGTTTTTGACGTCATGAACTTTTTAGGTTGTACAAAATTCACCACTAGCATGTCAAAATATATTTCATTGTCACAATACCCTTTCATAGAGTAATATTCAGGGCTATCCCGTTCCAACTTTTTGACTTCTGATACCAATACTGCAGCTTTGAGAGTGCTTAGGTGGATGTAGTTTTTTATGTTGATATCGGGCCGATATCTGATCGGATCAGTACAGCCCTAGTAAAATCCTGCCCTGTGTGAGGCTCGAACTCACGACCTTCAGATTATGAGACTGACGCGCTGCCTACTGCGCCAACAAGGCCTGTATATAAGGAAACTGTTGACCGCTTTCGACGTCATAACCTTTCTAGGTTGTACAAAATTCACCACTAGCATGTCAAAATATATTTCATTGTCACGATACCCTTTCATAGAGTAATATTCAGGGCTATCCCGTTCCAACTTCCGATACCAATACTGCAGCTTTGAGAGTGCTTAGGTGGATGTCGTTTTTTATGCTGATATCGGGCCGATATCTGATCGGATCAGTACAGCCCTAGTAAAATCCTGCCCCGTGTGAGGCTCGAACTCACGACCTTCAGATTATGAGACTGACGCGCTGCCTACTGCGCCAACGAGGCCTGTATATAAGGAAACTGTTGACCGTTTTCGACGTCATAACCTTTCTAGGTTGTACAAAATTCACCACTAGCATGTCAAAATATATTTCATTGTCACAATACACTTTCATAGAGTAATATTCAGGGCTATCCCGTTTCAACTTTTTGACTTCTGATACCAATACTGCAGCTTTGAGAGTGCTTAGGTGGATGTCGTTTTTTATGCTGATATCGGGCCGATATCTGATCGGATCAGTACAGCCCTAGTAAAATCCTGCCCCGTGTGAGGCTCGAACTCACGACCTTCAGATTATGAGACTGACGCGCTGCCTACTGCGCCAACGAGGCCTGTATATAAGGAAACTGTTGACCGTTTTCGACGTCATAACCTTTCTAGGTTGTACAAAATTCACCACTAGTATGTCAAAATATATTTCATTGTCACGATACCCTTTCATAGAGTAATATTCAGGGCTATCCCGTTCCAACTTTTTAACTTCTGATACCAATACTGCAGCTTTGAGAGTGCTTAGGTGGATGTCGTTTTTTATGCTGATATCGGGCCGATATCTGATCGGATCAGTACAGCCCTAGTAAAATCCTGCCCCGTGTGAGGCTCGAACTCACGACCTTCAGATTATGAGACTGACGCGCTGCCTACTGCGCCAACGAGGCCTGTATATAAGGAAACTGTTGACCGTTTTCGACGTCATAACCTTTCTAGGTTGTACAAAATTCACCACTAGCATGTCAAAATATATTTCATTGTCACAATACACTTTCATAGAGTAATATTCAGGGCTATCCCGTTTCAACTTTTTGACTTCTGATACCAATACTGCAGCTTTGAGAGTGCTTAGGTGGATGTCGTTTTTTATGCTGATATCGGGCCGATATCTGATCGGATCAGTACAGCCCTAGTAAAATCCTGCCCCGTGTGAGGCTCGAACTCACGACCTTCAGATTATGAGACTGACGCGCTGCCTACTGCGCCAACGAGGCCTGTATATAAGGAAACTGTTGACCGTTTTCGACGTCATAACCTTTCTAGGTTGTACAAAATTCACCACTAGTATGTCAAAATATATTTCATTGTCACGATACCCTTTCATAGAGTAATATTCAGGGCTATCCCGTTCCAACTTTTTAACTTCTGATACCAATACTGAAGCTTTGAGAGTGCTTAGGTGGATGTCGTTTTTTACGCTGATATCGGGCCGATATCTGATCGGATCAGTACAGCCCTAGTAAAATCCTGCCCTGTGTGAGGCTCGAACTCACAACCTTCAGATTATGAGACTGACGCGCTGCCTACTGCGCCAACGAGGCCTGTATATAAGGAAACTGTTGACCGCTTTCGCCGTCATAACCTTTTTAGGTTGTACAAAATTCACCACTAGTATGTCAAAATATATTTCATTGTCACGATACCCTTTCATAGAGTAATATTCAGGGCTATCCCGTTCCAACTTTTTAACTTCTGATACCAATACTGCAGCTTTGAGAGTGCTTAGGTAGATGTAGTTTTTTATGATATCGGGCCGATATCTGATCGGATCAGTACAGCCCTAGTAAAATCCTGCCCCGTGTGAGGCTCGAACTCACGACCTTCAGATTATGAGAATGACGCGCTGCCTACTGCGCCAACGAGGCCTGTATATAAGGAAACTGTTGACCGCTTTCGACGTCATAACCTTTCTAGGTTGTACAAAATTCACCACTAGCATGTCAAAATATGTTTCATTGTCACGATACCCTTTCATAGAGTAATGTTCAGGGCTATCCCGTGCCAACTTTATGACTTCTGATACCAATACTGCAGCTTTGAGAGTGCTTAGGTGGATGTCATTTTTTATGCTGAAATCGGGCCGATATCTGATCGGATCAGTACAGCCCTAGTAAAATCCTGCCCCGTGTGAGGCTCGAACTCACGACCTTCAGATTATGAGACTGACGCGCTGCCTACTGCGCCAACGAGGCCTGTATATAAGGAAACTGTTGACCGTTTTTGGCGTCATGAACTTTTTAGGTTGTACAAAATTCACCACTAGCATGTCAAAATATATTTCATTGTCACAATACCCTTTCATAGAGTAATATTCAGGGCTATCCCGTTCCAACTTTTTGACTTCTGATACCAATACTGCAGCTTTGAGAGTGCTTAGGTGGATGTAGTTTTTTATGTTGATATCGGGCCGATATCTGATCGGATCAGTACAGCCCTAGTCAAATCCTGCCCCGTGTGAGGCTCGAACTCACGACCTTCAGATTATGAGACTGACGCGCTGCCTACTGCGCCAACGAGGCCTGTATATAAGGAAACTGTTGACCGCTTTCGACGTCATAACCTTTCTAGGTTGTACAAAATTCACCACTAGCATGTCAAAATATATTTCATTGTCACGATACCCTTTCATAGAGTAATATTCAGGGCTATCCCGTTCCAACTTCCGATACCAACACTGCAGCTTTGAGAGTGCTTAGGTGGATGTCGTTTTTTATGCTGATATCGGGCCGATATCTGATCGGATCAGTACAGCCCTAGTAAAATCCTGCCCCGTGTGAGGCTCGAACTCACGACCTTCAGATTATGAGACTGACGCGCTGCCTACTGCGCCAACGAGGCCTGTATATAAGGAAACTGTTGACCGCTTTCGCCGTCATAACCTTTTTAGGTTGTACAAAATTCACCACTAGTATGTCAAAATATATTTCATTGTCACGATACCCTTTCATAGAGTAATATTCAGGGCTATCCCGTTCCAACTTTTTAACTTCTGATACCAATACTGCAGCTTTGAGAGTGCTTAGGTAGATGTAGTTTTTTATGTTGATATCGGGCCGATATCTGATCGGATCAGTACAGCCCTAGTAAAATCCTGCCCCGTGTGAGGCTCGAACTCACGACCTTCAGATTATGAGACTGACGCGCTGCCTACTGCGCCAACGAGGCCTGTATATAAGGAAACTGTTGACCGCTTTCGACGTCATAACCTTTCTAGGTTGTACAAAATTCACCTCTAGCATGTCAAAATATGTTTCATTGTCACGATACCCTTTCATAGAGTAATGTTCAGGGCTATCCCGTGCCAACTTTATGACTTCTGATACCAATACTGCAGCTTTGAGAGTGCTTAGGTGGATGTCATTTTTTATGCTGAAATCGGGCCGATATCTGATCGGATCAGTACAGCCCTAGTAAAATCCTGCCCCGTGTGAGGCTCGAACTCACGACCTTCAGATTATGAGACTGACGCGCTGCCTACTGCGCCAACGAGGCCTGTATATAAGGAAACTGTTGACCGCTTTCGACGTCATAACCTTTCTAGGTTGTACAAAATTCACCACTAGCATGTCAAAATATATTTCATTGTCACGATACCCTTTCATAGAGTAATATTCAGGGCTATCCCGTTCCAACTTCCGATACCAATACTGCAGCTTTGAGAGTGCTTAGGTGGATGTCGTTTTTTATGCTGATATCGGGCCGATATCTGATCGGATCAGTACAGCCCTAGTAAAATCCTGCCCCGTGTGAGGCTCGAACTCACAACATTCAGATTATGAGACTGACGCGCTGCCTACTGCGCCAACGAGGCCTGTATATAAGGAAACTGTTGACCGTTTTCGACATCATAACCTTTCTAGGTTGTACAAAATTCACCACTAGCATGTCAAAATATATTTCATTGTCACAATACACTTTCATAGAGTAATATTCAGGGCTATCCCGTTTCAACTTTTTGACTTCTGATACCAATACTGCAGCTTTGAGAGTGCTTAGGTGGATGTCGTTTTTTATGCTGATATCGGGCCGATATCTGATCGGATCAGTACAGCCCTAGTAAAATCCTGCCCCGTGTGAGGCTCGAACTCACGACCTTCAGATTATGAGACTGACGCGCTGCCTACTGCGCCAACGAGGCCTGTATATAAGGAAACTGTTGACTGCTTTCGACGTCATAACCTTTCTAGGTTGTACAAAATTCACCACTAGCATGTCAAAATATGTTTCATTGTCACGATACCCTTTCATAGAGTAATGTTCAGGGCTATCCCGTGCCAACTTTATGACTTCTGATACCAATACTGCAGCTTTGAGAGTGCTTAGGTGGATGTCGTTTTTTATGCTGAAATCGGGCCGATATCTGATCGGATCAGTACAGCCCTAGTAAAATCCTGCCCCGTGTGAGGCTCGAACTCACGACCTTCAGATTATGAGACTGACGCGCTGCCTACTGCGCCAACGAGGCCTGTATATAAGGAAACTGTTGACCGTTTTTGACGTCATGAACTTTTTAGGTTGTACAAAATTCACCACTAGCATGTCAAAATATATTTCATTGTCACAATACCCTTTCATAGAGTAATATTCAGGGCTATCCCGTTCCAACTTCTGATACCAATACTGCAGCTTTGAGAGTGCTTAGGTGGATGTAGTTTTTTATGCTGATATCGGGCCGATATCTGATCGGATCAGTACAGCCCTAGTAAAATCCTGCCCCGTGTGAGGCTCGAACTCACGACCTTCAGATTATGAGACTGACGCGCTGCCTACTGCACCAACGAGGCCTGTATATAAGGAAACTTTTGACCGTTTTCGACGTCATAACCTTTCTAGGTTGTACAAAATTCACCACTAGCATGTCAAAATATATTTCATTGTCACAATACACTTTCATAGAGTAATATTCAGGGCTATCCCGTTTCAACTTTTTGACTTCTGATACCAATACTGCAGCTTTGAGAGTGCTTAGGTGGATGTCGTTTTTTATGCTGATATCGGGACGATATCTGATCGGATCAGTACAGCCCTAGTAAAATCCTGCCCCGTGTGAGGCTCGAACTCACGACCTTCAGATTATGAGACTGACGCGCTGCCTACTGCGCCAACGAGGCCTGTATATAAGGAAACTGTTGACCGTTTTCGACGTCATAACCTTTCTAGGTTGTACAGAATTCACCACTAGTATGTCAAAATATATTTCATTGTCACGATACCCTTTCATAGAGTAATATTCAGGGCTATCCCGTTCCAACTTTTGATACCAATACTGCAGCTTTGAGAGTGCTTAGGTAGATGTAGTTTTTTATGTTGATATCGGGCCGATATCTGATCGGATCAGTACAGCCCTAGTAAAATCCTGCCCCGTGTGAGGCTCGAACTCACGACCTTCAGATTATGAGACTGACGCGCTGCCTACTGCGCCAACGAGGCCTGTATATAAGGAAACTGTTGACCGCTTTCGACGTCATAACCTTTCTAGGTTGTACAAAATTCACCACTAGTATGTCAAAATATATTTCATTGTCACGATACCCTTTCATAGAGTAATATTCAGGGCTATCCCGTTCCAACTTTTGATACCAATACTGCAGCTTTGAGAGTGCTTAGGTAGATGTAGTTTTTTATGTTGATATCGGGCCGATATCTGATCGGATCAGTACAGCCCTAGTAAAATCCTGCCCCGTGTGAGGCTCGAACTCACGACCTTCAGATTATGAGACTGACGCGCTGCCTACTGCGCCAACGAGGCCTGTATATAAGGAAACTGTTGACCGTTTTTGGCGTCATGAACTTTTTAGGTTGTACAAAATTCACCACTAGCATGTCAAAATATATTTCATTGTCACAATACCCTTTCATAGAGTAATATTCAGGGCTATCCCGTTCCAACTTTTTGACTTCTGATACCAATACTGCAGCTTTGAGAGTGCTTAGGTGGATGTAGTTTTTTATGTTGATATCGGGCCGATATCTGATCGGATCAGTACAGCCCTAGTAAAATCCTGCCCCGTGTGAGGCTCGAACTCACGACCTTCAGATTATGAGACTGACGCGCTGCCTACTGCGCCAACGAGGCCTGTATATAAGGAAACTGTTGACCGCTTTCGACGTCATAACCTTTCTAGGTTGTACAAAATTCACCACTAGCATGTCAAAATATATTTCATTGTCACGATACCCTTTCATAGAGTAATATTCAGGGCTATCCCGTTCCAACTTCCGATACCAATACTGCAGCTTTGAGAGTGCTTAGGTGGATGTCGTTTTTTATGCTGATATCGGGCCGATATCTGATCGGATCAGTACAGCCCTAGTAAAATCCTGCCCCGTGTGAGGCTCGAACTCACGACCTTCAGATTATGAGACTGACGCGCTGCCTACTGCGCCAACGAGGCCTGTATATAAGGAAACTGTTGACCGTTTTCGACGTCATAACCTTTCTAGGTTGTACAAAATTCACCACTAGCATGTCAAAATATATTTCATTGTCACAATACACTTTCATAGAGTAATATTCAGGGCTATCCCGTTTCAACTTTTTGACTTCTGATACCAATACTGCAGCTTTGAGAGTGCTTAGGTGGATGTCGTTTTTTATGCTGATATCGGGCCGATATCTGATCGGATCAGTACAGCCCTAGTAAAATCCTGCCCCGTGTGAGGCTCGAACTCACGACCTTCAGATTATGAGACTGACGCGCTGCCTACTGCGCCAACGAGGCCTGTATATAAGGAAACTGTTGACCGTTTTCGACGTCATAACCTTTCTAGGTTGTACAAAATTCACCACTAGTATGTCAAAATATATTTCATTGTCACGATACCCTTTCATAGAGTAATATTCAGGGCTATCCCGTTCCAACTTTTTAACTTCTGATACCAATACTGCAGCTTTGAGAGTGCTTAGGTGGATGTCGTTTTTTACGCTGATATCGGGCCGATATCTGATCGGATCAGTACAGCCCTAGTAAAATCCTGCCCCGTGTGAGGCTCGAACTCACGACCTTCAGATTATGAGACTGACGCGCTGCCTACTGCGCCAACGAGGCCTGTATATAAGGAAACTGTTGACCGTTTTTGACGTCATGAACTTTTTAGGTTGTACAAAATTCACCACTAGCATGTCAAAATATATTTCATTGTCACAATACCCTTTCATAGAGTAATATTCAGGGCTATCCCGTTCCAACTTTTTGACTTCTGATACCAATACTGCAGCTTTGAGAGTGCTTAGGTGGATGTAGTTTTTTATGTTGATATCGGGCCGATATCTGATCGGATCAGTACAGCCCTAGTAAAATCCTGCCCCGTGTGAGGCTCGAACTCACGACCTTCAGATTATGAGACTGACGCGCTGCCTACTGCGCCAACAAGGCCTGTATATAAGGAAACTGTTGACCGCTTTCGACGTCATAACCTTTCTAGGTTGTACAAAATTCACCACTAGCATGTCAAAATATATTTCATTGTCACGATACCCTTTCATAGAGTAATATTCAGGGCTATCCCGTTCCAACTTCCGATACCAATACTGCAGCTTTGAGAGTGCTTAGGTGGATGTCGTTTTTTATGCTGATATCGGGCCGATATCTGATCGGATCAGTACAGCCCTAGTAAAATCCTGCCCCGTGTGAGGCTCGAACTCACGACCTTCAGATTATGAGACTGACGCGCTGCCTACTGCGCCAACGAGGCCTGTATATAAGGAAACTGTTGACCGTTTTCGACGTCATAACCTTTCTAGGTTGTACAAAATTCACCACTAGCATGTCAAAATATATTTCATTGTCACAATACACTTTCATAGAGTAATATTCAGGGCTATCCCGTTTCAACTTTTTGACTTCTGATACCAATACTGCAGCTTTGAGAGTGCTTAGGTGGATGTCGTTTTTTATGCTGATATCGGGCCGATATCTGATCGGATCAGTACAGCCCTAGTAAAATCCTGCCCCGTGTGAGGCTCGAACTCACGACCTTCAGATTATGAGACTGACGCGCTGCCTACTGCGCCAACGAGGCCTGTATATAAGGAAACTGTTGACCGTTTTCGACGTCATAACCTTTCTAGGTTGTACAAAATTCACCACTAGTATGTCAAAATATATTTCATTGTCACGATACCCTTTCATAGAGTAATATTCAGGGCTATCCAGTTCCAACTTTTTAACTTCTGATACCAATACTGCAGCTTTGAGAGTGCTTAGGTGGATGTCGTTTTTTACGCTGATATCGGGCCGATATCTGATCGGATCAGTACAGCCCTAGTAAAATCCTGCCCTGTGTGAGGCTCGAACTCACGACCTTCAGATTATGAGACTGACGCGCTGCCTACTGCGCCAACGAGGCCTGTATATAAGGAAACTGTTGACCGCTTTCGCCGTCATAACCTTTTTAGGTTGTACAAAATTCACCACTAGTATGTCAAAATATATTTCATTGTCACGATACCCTTTCATAGAGTAATATTCAGGGCTATCCCGTTCCAACTTTTTAACTTCTGATACCAATACTGCAGCTTTGAGAGTGCTTAGGTAGATGTAGTTTTTTATGTTGATATCGGGCCGATATCTGATCGGATCAGTACAGCCCTAGTAAAATCCTGCCCCGTGTGAGGCTCGAACTCACGACCTTCAGATTATGAGACTGACGCGCTGCCTACTGCGCCAACGAGGCCTGTATATAAGGAAACTGTTGACCGCTTTCGACGTCATAACCTTTCTAGGTTGTACAAAATTCACCACTAGCATGTCAAAATATGTTTCATTGTCACGATACCCTTTCATAGAGTAATGTTCAGGGCTATCCCGTGCCAACTTTATGACTTCTGATACCAATACTGCAGCTTTGAGAGTGCTTAGGTGGATGTCATTTTTTATGCTGAAATCGGGCCGATAGCTGATCGGATCAGTACAGCCCTAGTAAAATCCTGCCCCGTGTGAGGCTCGAACTCACGACCTTCAGATTATGAGACTGACGCGCTGCCTACTGCGCCAACGAGGCCTGTATATCAGGAAACTGTTGACCGTTTTTGGCGTCATGAACTTTTTAGGTTGTACAAAATTCACCACTAGCAGGTCAAAATATATTTCATTGTCACAATACCCTTTCATAGAGTAATATTCAGGGCTATCCCGTTCCAACTTTTTGACTTCTGATACCAATACTGCAGCTTTGAGAGTGCTTAGGTGGATGTAGTTTTTTATGTTGATATCGGGCCGATATCTGATCGGATCAGTACAGCCCTAGTAAAATCCTGCCCCGTGTGAGGCTCGAACTCACGACCTTCAGATTATGAGACTGACGCGCTGCCTACTGCGCCAACGAGGCCTGTATATAAGGAAACTGTTGACCGCTTTCGACGTCATAACCTTTCTAGGTTGTACAAAATTCACCACTAGCATGTCAAAATATATTTCATTGTCACGATACCCTTTCATAGAGTAATATTCAGGGCTATCCCGTTCCAACTTCCGATACCAATACTGCAGCTTTGAGAGTGCTTAGGTGGATGTCGTTTTTTATGCTGATATCGGGCCGATATCTGATCGGATCAGTACAGCCCTAGTAAAATCCTGCCCCGTGTGAGGCTCGAACTCACGACCTTCAGATTATGAGACTGACGCGCTGCCTACTGCGCCAACGAGGCCTGTATATAAGGAAACTGTTGACCGTTTTCGACGTCATAACCTTTCTAGGTTGTACAAAATTCACCACTAGCATGTCAAAATATATTTCATTGTCACAATACACTTTCATAGAGTAATATTCAGGGCTATCCCGTTTCAACTTTTTGACTTCTGATACCAATACTGCAGCTTTGAGAGTGCTTAGGTGGATGTCGTTTTTTATGCTGATATCGGGCCGATATCTGATCGGATCAGTACAGCCCTAGTAAAATCCTGCCCCGTGTGAGGCTCGAACTCACGACCTTCAGATTATGAGACTGACGCGCTGCCTACTGCGCCAACGAGGCCTGTATATAAGGAAACTGTTGACCGTTTTCGACGTCATAACCTTTCTAGGTTGTACAAAATTCACCACTAGTATGTCAAAATATATTTCATTGTCACGATACCCTTTCATAGAGTAATATTCAGGGCTATCCCGTTCCAACTTTTTAACTTCTGATACCAATACTGCAGCTTTGAGAGTGCTTAGGTGGATGTCGTTTTTTACGCTGATATCGGGCCGATATCTGATCGGATCAGTACAGCCCTAGTAAAATCCTGCCCCGTGTGAGGCTCGAACTCACGACCTTCAGATTATGAGACTGACGCGCTGCCTACTGTGCCAACGAGGCCTGTATATAAGGAAACTGTTGACCGTTTTTGACGTCATGAACTTTTTAGGTTGTACAAAATTCACCACTAGCATGTCAAAATATATTTCATTGTCACAATACCCTTTCATAGAGTAATATTCAGGGCTATCCCGTTCCAACTTTTTGACTTCTGATACCAATACTGCAGCTTTGAGAGTGCTTAGGTGGATGTAGTTTTTTATGTTGATATCGGGCCGATATCTGATCGGATCAGTACAGCCCTAGTAAAATCCTGCCCCGTGTGAGGCTCGAACTCACGACCTTCAGATTATGAGACTGACGCGCTGCCTACTGCGCCAACGAGGCCTGTATATAAGGAAACTGTTGACCGCTTTCGACGTCATAACCTTTCTAGGTTGTACAAAATTCACCACTAGCATGTCAAAATATATTTCATTGTCACGATACCCTTTCATAGAGTAATATTCAGGGCTATCCCGTTCCAACTTCCGATACCAATACTGCAGCTTTGAGAGTGCTTAGGTGGATGTCGTTTTTTATGCTGATATCGGGCCGATATCTGATCGGATCAGTACAGCCCTAGTAAAATCCTGCCCCGTGTGAGGCTCGAACTCACGACCTTCAGATTATGAGACTGACGCGCTGCCTACTGCGCCAACGAGGCCTGTATATAAGGAAACTGTTGACCGCTTTCGCCGTCATAACCTTTTTAGGTTGTACAAAATTCACCACTAGTATGTCAAAATATATTTCATTGTCACGATACCCTTTCATAGAGTAATATTCAGGGCTATCGCGTTCCAACTTTTTGACTTCTGATACCAATACTGCAGCTTTGAGAGTGCTTAGGTGGATGTCGTTTTTTACGCTGAAATCGGGCCGATATCTGATCGGATCAGTACAGCCCTAGTAAAATCCTGCCCCGTGTGAGGCTCGAACTCACGACCTTCAGATTATGAGACTGACGCGCTGCCTACTGCGCCAACGAGGCCTGTATATAAGGAAACTGTTGACTGCTTTCGACGTCATAACCTTTCTAGGTTGTACAAAATTCACCACTAGCATGTCAAAATATGTTTCATTGTCACGATACCCTTTCATAGAGTAATGTTCAGGGCTATCCCGTGCCAACTTTATGACTTCTGATACCAATACTGCAGCTTTGAGAGTGCTTAGGTGGATGTCGTTTTTTATGCTGAAATCGGGCCGATATCTGATCGGATCAGTACAGCCCTAGTAAAATCCTGCCCCGTGTGAGGCTCGAACTCACGACCTTCAGATTATGAGACTGACGCGCTGCCTACTGCGCCAACGAGGCCTGTATATAAGGAAACTGTTGACCGTTTTTGACGTCATGAACTTTTTAGGTTGTACAAAATTCACCACTAGCATGTCAAAATATATTTCATTGTCACAATACCCTTTCATAGAGTAATATTCAGGGCTATCCCGTTCCAACTTCTGATACCAATACTGCAGCTTTGAGAGTGCTTAGGTGGATGTAGTTTTTTATGCTGATATCGGGCCGATATCTGATCGGATCAGTACAGCCCTAGTAAAATCCTGCCCCGTGTGAGGCTCGAACTCACGACCTTCAGATTATGAGACTGACGCGCTGCCTACTGCACCAACGAGGCCTGTATATAAGGAAACTTTTGACCGTTTTCGACGTCATAACCTTTCTAGGTTGTACAAAATTCACCACTAGCATGTCAAAATATATTTCATTGTCACAATACACTTTCATAGAGTAATATTCAGGGCTATCCCGTTTCAACTTTTTGACTTCTGATACCAATACTGCAGCTTTGAGAGTGCTTAGGTGGATGTCGTTTTTTATGCTGATATCGGGACGATATCTGATCGGATCAGTACAGCCCTAGTAAAATCCTGCCCCGTGTGAGGCTCGAACTCACGACCTTCAGATTATGAGACTGACGCGCTGCCTACTGCGCCAACGAGGCCTGTATATAAGGAAACTGTTGACCGTTTTCGACGTCATAACCTTTCTAGGTTGTACAGAATTCACCACTAGTATGTCAAAATATATTTCATTGTCACGATACCCTTTCATAGAGTAATATTCAGGGCTATCCCGTTCCAACTTTTGATACCAATACTGCAGCTTTGAGAGTGCTTAGGTAGATGTAGTTTTTTATGTTGATATCGGGCCGATATCTGATCGGATCAGTACAGCCCTAGTAAAATCCTGCCCCGTGTGAGGCTCGAACTCACGACCTTCAGATTATGAGACTGACGCGCTGCCTACTGTGCCAACGAGGCCTGTATATAAGGAAACTGTTGACCGCTTTCGACGTCATAACCTTTCTAGGTTGTACAAAATTCACCACTAGCATGTCAAAATATGTTTCATTGTCACGATACCCTTTCATAGAATAATGTTCAGGGCTATCCCGTGCCAACTTTATGACTTCTGATACCAATACTGCAGCTTTGAGAGTGCTTAGGTGGATGTCGTTTTTTATGCTGAAATCGGGCCGATATCTGATCGGATCAGTACAGCCCTAGTAAAATCCTGCCTCGTGTGAGGCTCGAACTCACGACCTTCAGATTATGAGACTGACGCGCTGCCTACTGCGCCAACGAGGCCTGTATATAAGGAAACTGTTGACCGTTTTTGACGTCATGAACTTTTTAGGTTGTACAAAATTCACCACTAGCATGTCAAAATATATTTCATTGTCACAATACCCTTTCATAGAGTAATATTCAGGGCTATCCCGTTCCAACTTTTTGACTTCTGATACCAATACTGCAGCTTTGAGAGTGCTTAGGTGGATGTAGTTTTTTATGTTGATATCGGGCCGATATCTGATCGGATCAGTACAGCCCTAGTAAAATCCTGCCCCGTGTGAGGCTCGAACTCACGACCTTCAGATTATGAGACTGACGCGCTGCCTACTGCGCCAACAAGGCCTGTATATAAGGAAACTGTTGACCGCTTTCGACGTCATAACCTTTCTAGGTTGTACAAAATTCACCACTAGCATGTCAAAATATATTTCATTGTCACGATACCCTTTCATAGAGTAATATTCAGGGCTATCCCGTTCCGACTTCCGATACCAATACTGCAGCTTTGAGAGTGCTTAGGTGGATGTCGTTTTTTATGCTGATATCGGGCCGATATCTGATCGGATCAGTACAGCCCTAGTAAAATCCTGCCCCGTGTGAGGCTCGAACTCACGACCTTCAGATTATGAGACTGACGCGCTGCCTACTGCGCCAACGAATCCTGTATATAAGGAAACTGTTGACCGTTTTCGACGTCATAACCTTTCTAGGTTGTACAAAATTCACCACTAGCATGTCAAAATATATTTCATTGTCACAATACACTTTCATAGAGTAATATTCAGGGCTATCCCGTTTCAACTTTTTGACTTCTGATACCAATACTGCAGCTTTGAGAGTGCTTAGGTGGATGTCGTTTTTTATGCTGATATCGGGCCGATATCTGATCGGATCAGTACAGCCCTAGTAAAATCCTGCCCCGTGTGAGGCTCGAACTCACGACCTTCAGATTATGAGACTGACGCGCTGCCTACTGCGCCAACGAGGCCTGTATATAAGGAAACTGTTGACCGTTTTCGACGTCATAACCTTTCTAGGTTGTACAAAATTCACCACTAGTATGTCAAAATATATTTCATTGTCACGATACCCTTTCATAGAGTAATATTCAGGGCTATCCCGTTCCAACTTTTTAACTTCTGATACCAATACTGCAGCTTTGAGAGTGCTTAGGTGGATGTCGTTTTTTACGCTGATATCGGGCCGATATCTGATCGGATCAGTACAGCCCTAGTAAAATCCTGCCCCGTGTGAGGCTCGAACTCACGACCTTCAGATTATGAGACTGACGCGCTGCCTACTGCGCCAACGAGGCCTGTATATAAGGAAACTGTTGACCGTTTTTGACGTCATGAACTTTTTAGGTTGTACAAAATTCACCACTAGCATGTCAAAATATATTTCATTGTCACAATACACTTTCATAGAGTAATATTCAGGGCTATCCCGTTCCAACTTTTTAACTTCTGATACCAATACTGCAGCTTTGAGAGTGCTTAGGTGGATGTCGTTTTTTACGCTGATATCGGACCGATATCTGATCGGATCAGTACAGCCCTAGTAAAATCCTGCCCCGTGTGAGGCTCGAACTCACGACCTTCAGATTATGAGACTGACGCGCTGCCTACTGCGCCAACGAGGCCTGTATATAAGGAAACTGTTGACCGTTTTCAACGTCATAACCTTTCTAGGTTGTACAAAATTCACCACTAGTATGTCAAAATATATTTCATTGTCACGATACCCTTTCATAGAGTAATATTCAGGGCTATCCCGTTCCAACTTTTTAACTTCTGATACCAATACTGCAGCTTTGAGAGTGCTTAGGTGGATGTCGTTTTTTACGCTGATATCGGACCGATATCTGATCGGATCAGTACAGCCCTAGTAAAATCCTGCCCCGTGTGAGGCTCGAACTCACGACCTTCAGATTATGAGACTGACGCGCTGCCTACTGCGCCAACGAGGCCTGTATATAAGGAAACTGTTGACCGCTTTCGCCGTCATAACCTTTTTAGGTTGTACAAAATTCACCACTAGTATGTCAAAATATATTTCATTGTCACGATACCCTTTCATAGAGTAATATTCAGGGCTATCGCGTTCCAACTTTTTGACTTCTGATACCAATACTACAGCTTTGAGAGTGCTTAGGTGGATGTCGTTTTTTACGCTGATATCGGGCCGATATCTGATCGGATCAGTACAGCCCTAGTAAAATCCTGCCCCGTGTGAGGCTCGAACTCACGAGCTTCAGATTATGAGACTGACGCGCTGCCTACTGCGCCAACGAGGCCTGTATATAAGGAAACTGTTGACCGCTTTCGACGTCATAACCTTTCTAGTGTAGTGATATGAACGCAAGGCCGTCCCCCAAAATTGGACTTATGCGGATACGTGCATTTTTGGATATTAAAGACAAATTAGGTTTTCTCCCCACAAGCTCACAGGGCCAGAGTAACTGTGGACGTCTGACCACCGTGTCACCTCAGCGACCCCTGGGACTCTGAGGCGAGGCCCTTGCAGGGCCATAAAGATAAGGATGAAGAAGGAATGCAGTTTGCCAGCCTGAGCTCCGATTACACACCAAGCCACTCTCTCTCTGTCTCCAGCTTCCCTCCACTCTGGAAGTGAAGGGGGGGAGCCCAAAGTTATTTATGACATGCAGGAAATGGACTCAGGAAAGAGAGAGATGACATCACACTCTCACACACACACACACACACACACACACACACACACACACATCCCCGCTCTCTCTCCCTCTCATTCCCACTGGGACAATGGGACAAAGACATTGTATTGCCAATATTATGTCCTTGGATCGAATGCCTGCGGGCCTGGCCCCAGTCGGGTGAAGAAAGGAACTATTGAATGTGTTGTGTGTGTCGCCTATGGATGGGTAGTAGAGCCCACACTGTTTTGAGTCATTTACTAACAAACCTAACCTAAATGTATATGATGCGGAGATATGCCTGAATTGCATTTTTGATTTCACGTACAATGAGAAGCCCAAAGAGACTCAGTGACGATGCGTCATCAAGGAACGAACAATAAGTCAATATCATTCACTGAATGATGTGTGTCAACATGAGATCTACACTGAGAACTGGAGGCCGCCTCCCTCACCGTCGGTGAACCGGCCCCCTTACTATAAAGACAGAGAGACACCCGCACTCACTCTCTTCCTGCACCAGAACACCAGACCACCAGCTCTTCTCTTCTCTGATCCCAAAGGACCAAAGGGGGGGTGGGAGAAGGGGTGAGGGGCGCAGCCCCCTTGCACTCTATCTCTCCCACCGTACCCTGGAAGAACTCTGACCGCTCTCGGGACTTTGAAAAAAAGGACTGTCGTGAAAAGCCTCCCAACCAGGTCGTATGAGTCTTGAACATGTGAATTGTGGCAACATCTAACGATATGCTGTATGTATGGTTCGGTCTCTTCCTCCCTAAGGCTCCATGATCCATTCTTTTCCCCTTTTCTCATGTCCAGATAGCGTTGGGTCATTTAAGTATCTGTTCATTTCTTTCCACACACGATATCCTATGTTTTACTTTATCTACTAACATTTAAGCCCTCATTTGAGTGGGGGAACTAATACATTCCTTTTGGTTCTAAGTTATTTAACTGGTTCCCTAGTAGTTAGCATATATTGATGGAGAGCATGGCGTTACAGGCCGGCCTCCCTCAAAATATGGCCTACGATGGAAACCTACATAGGTCTAAGTCATGACCTTTGAGGACAGCACCAGCCTGTCATTAAACGTTGAATGAAAGATCACCTAGTTATGACGTACAACGAAATGCAGTGGCATTTCTGATCATTTTTGTGCATTTATTTTCATTAATAAATTTCTGAGACTATTTTTATTAAGAAGGCGTGTGTCATTCATTTTTCTCTGTTTACAGTAATACTATTGGGATATTTATTGCAAGTCTGACAAGAACTCACGTTACTGTTACAGTGACGTAAGTTTCAATATATATCAATATATATATTGTAATAATTCATAAATTATATTTATATGATTTATGGAATATTACGTCCTGTACCATGCTGAAGTTATGATCTCGGCGTGTGATTGCTACAGGTGGTGCCCCGCGTTCGGCAGACTCTTATCCCAATACTGTACGTACTGTAAACACCGAGATATCAAAAATCATATTTTTGATAAAAAAGAAAAAAAAAATTTTTTTTTCTGGTAAAAATAAGAATAATAATAGGCCAATTATTGTTATTGTTTTCTTTTTTTTTTTCTCGTAATCAATTTTAGTGAATTAAGTTGATCATAACTGTGGATATCTGTGCTGAAGCAAGTCTGTCTGCTGTCCCCAGTGGACGGACGACAGCTGAGTTGAATAGACAGTGGCACTTTTGTTGCCCATAAGTGTGTGAGTAAAGAGCAGAAGTAAGAGCCTCAAGATTTTTAAGAACTGTTTTTAAGCAGTTGTTGGAAATATTGAGTTTAAAAAAAGCATAAAAGGGGTTGCTGCTGATAACCGCTGAATGCAAGTTGATCCGCCCTTTTAAAACTGTTTCAAAAGCGTTCGGCAGAACGAAGGAGACACAGTAAAAAGAGTTTTTGTCTTCCCCCCGGGAAACAAATTAAGAAATGTTTTAAGGTGAGTCCGGCACTCAAAAGGTTGAAAAATATTCTTTTTAAACTAGCTACTTAGAAAGAGCCTTTCCCTTTTAAATCCTGACTAATTTACAATGGCCTTTTTATGAATAAAAAGAGAAAGATAGTTATCAGATAACAAAAATCTAAGCAAAACCAAGTGTAAATTACGTCTAAACTGGACTGAGATTTATAACTTTAGTAAAGCTGTTATGGTCTCTAGGAAACCTTTTAGATAGTTTTAACTGTCTTAAAAGGAGGGGATTACTGAAAGGATAGCAACTGTGACGCTTCCTCCTCGCAGAATCCCATTAAAAGCTTACAGACCGTGTTTGAAAAAAATAACAGGTTGAAACTTTTGATTTGGAATGGTTTTATTTTATTCCTATCCTCAGATTCCCAATTTCAAACCCCAGTGGCACAGAGCGGAATGGAAATTCTGTTCTGACCACTGAACCAGGAAACTAAGTTTATGGGTCTTTGTTTCCCTGAGTAACTTGATTACTGGAGGTGGGGGTGTATCCTCTCTCTCTGAGAAAAAGGACAGTAGCCTGGTTCTGATTAAACCAGACAGCTGAAAACCATAGGGCTCTGTGAGACTAGAGAGAGGAGGTGAGACGTTAGAAATGTTTTGGCTTGTCTATGTCTTGCAGAGCGTGTCTCAGATTTCATCTTGACCGGCTAACAAGTGCCTACAGGGTGAAATCTCAGACACTGTCACATGGCTCCAATAAAACACCTATTCATTCATAAAAGTTCAAGACAAAGAGTAAACAGCCCTCTTGAATTTTATGGACTAATAGGTAAGCCCCCTGTGACGTAAGCACGTTGGACGGTGAGGGAGGTCCCCTCTTTTAACCTAAGGGAATTAAAAGGCTCCCTCCGTCATGAGATATTTTCCAGCAAAGTGCATTTGGGTAGCATTAGGCTACTATTTTTGGAGGTAGTGGGTGTTTGTTGTCACACTCCAAATGTCTTGCTCTGGTGTTTTTCTAACTGAATCCAACATGGATTGGGGGGGAAGTTTTACAACCTTCATGTGAGGGCCCTGCCACTCAGCTTTGTAGCTTCCAACCCAAATGTTTATCCAGGCGTGGACAGAATGACAAGAAATCACCCCTCCTCCTCCTCCCTGCTTGGGCTCAACATAAACATGTCTGTTGAATATTGTGATACTGTGATACTTGTTTGTAGAGTACTAGGACTGAGAGGTGTACCGATCAATTTAAATGTTGTTGACTTACTCCTAAAATTAAGACAAGCATAGGAACTTTTATTGAATAAATTCTATTCAAGTTCCCAATTTATCTCAATTAATCTCCGCCGCAAACTTTGATTTATACTAGCCTACTGTGGCTACCTGGCTTTCAAATGAGCCAAAATTCTGAAATGAACGACATGCAAAGACTTGGTGTGATTGTTTGATTATTCCAAATTTTACCTATGAGTTCACTTAATTTGATTTTGAATTCATGATTCTTATTCTGTCGATCCAAAGCCATGATTTGTTGATTGTTAAGAGAACAACTACATACGATGGTTTAATTATGACAAAACTCTGACTGAATCGAATTGGATTTCAACGTGAAGTCATCATTTTATGGTGATAATTAATTTTTTTGAACATTTTAAACAATTACATGCTAAATTGCTGTTAACATTTTTAACTTTTCGAATAAGGATTCAAATTTTAATGTACTTTAAGTCCTCAAATTTTTATCCTGATGATTTCAAAGTTATGTTCGTCTATTTAGGAAACAATCTTAGGCTATTAAATGATGAGAGTCTGTTACCAGACGATTAAAACTAAAGGTTACGTGTGTGGCCCCAGTGTTCTTGTCTTCAGCGTAATGTACTTGCATATGGGATAACATATGTAAGGGTATTACGAAGAGGAGACAGGATGACTAGAGGGTACATATGTAAGCCCAGTTTTCTTATCTTCAAAGTGGTATACTGGCATATGTTATCCCATATGTAGGTATATTACGAAGAAGAGACAGAATAACTATAAGTACCGGATGTAACCCGGTTTGAGAAATTACAGCACCTATTATTTTACCTCCAGTGCCATGCTGTGAGGCCTTGCAAGTTCAAAAGGGACTTTAAAGAAAGGAATGTAGGTGACCACTGCTAATTTCACCATGATTTGATGGGAGCCTAAGTATAATTGGTTTAATGTTTCCGCCTCAATTCAAATTAAGGACAAAACAATGGTATAGGTCAAAGTTTGGCAAAATCCTGATCAAAATAGTGCTTGTTTTGAGTAAGCTCGAACATTTTGCCTTTTTCCCTAAGAAACCCAGTTTCTTTTATACTACCATTCGGAACTAGGCCCATAGTCCTAAGTGTGTATGAGAGTAGTTCCATGCTATTTGTTCCGGTTAATCCGGGCCTCCGATTTCTCTGGGAAGATTGGACTGAAATTGCATTTCACTTCAATCCTGTTTACTCCCAGTTAAATGAGAAAACGATGTCACTGCACACTGCTACTGCATACTGAAATTAACTAAAAGTATTTGATTGTATGCCACTCGTACGCAATTTTTGCAATCTAGTCATACTCACCAAGCGCTCAAGTGTTAAAAATCCAATAACAGTATCACGATCATTCAATAGAATTCCGTATACACTAGAGTATCCTCTCAGTGATACAGTGTTTACATTGCCGGCCCATGCAGTATATATTGAGGCATCAATTTTGTTTGTTGTGACCACTCCGAAAAAAAAAAAAGGAGAGTGCCCAAACAAAGACATTTGTCCAGCACGAGGTGATTAATGCACTGAGAAAAGACTAGGTGGGCTGTATTGAGTTGAGTTGAGAGCCATGACTCCACCGTTTCAAAAAGGTGTAGAGATCAGGTTGCTTCAACAGACCTGTACAACTGGAGCTATAAGAAGTCCCCTCCTGTCACAAGAGAAATAGAGTCATGCCCTATACTCTGTAACAGCCAGAACAGTTGGTATGGCGATTTTTATAAGCAGCCATAGTTCAAGGGACGTAGTTTACCTGTGTTTGTGTATCAGTCAAGAATGATACTCTGTGAGTAACTAAAGAGTAGCTGCAAGGTTGCATGCTCTTAAGTGAAACAAATGTCTTCAAAGCGTCTACAGACCCTGGCCCCAACGCTACATGTGTCTCCTCTGTGCTTTCCTATGGGGGGGACGAGCAGTTTTGATCTGCTAGTTTCCCCCGGACAGATGATGGTGATACAGTTGTGGAAGCTATATATATAGACATGGGTTTTGTCGCCGCCAAAAATCACAACAAAATTAACAAATTACATAACGGTGACCTACTATACTTTGTGAGTGTATGAGGTCTCATATGGTTAGCGCTAACCGTATCTTAGCACCTCCCTACACAGCAGTATAGTCAGATTCCCCACAATCAAGGTCGCGTCACGGTTTGATAGACAGACCGCATGGAAAACCAATGCGCGTCCTACCCTAGCCAAATGCTGTCCTCTTCAAACTGACCCGTAATCTAACTTTGAGTGCAAAATTGCTGTCCGGAAGGAAAGCCGTGTTTTCAACACAAACCCAGCAGGCATGTACAGCCTGGCGACTGCGGTCTGGTCCTTCCGTGACATTTCAGTTAGCGCCATTTTGAATTACGTCAACACGCCCCTCCCGTTTATAACGTCACAGCACGTGCAACGGCTTTGTGGAGCTAAGAACTCCTTCCCCCACTACAGTTGAGCTCCAGTGAGACATTCACTTGAGATAAAGATCTGTGGTGGTGACGTGACGTTGTGTGAAGACAAACTAAGATCCAGGATTGTACTTAAAGGTGTTTAGCTAATGTTTGTTTGAGCTCGTTTTAAAGTAAAGGGTTAATAAGTTAACCGCTTAATTCGGAAAGTTAATCTTAGTTCAGAATTGGAAACAGATTATTAATTTTTGTTCCTTTGTAAGAAGAAACACAATAAGTCTGAGGATTGCAGAGTATTTTCGGCTATAATTCCCGGAAATTTTTCAATGTTCCGGTTTCTAAAGATACTCTGCAGATTGTTCACGTTTATTCTGGAATTTCTATAAATGGATAAAATTATTAAAAAAAAAAAAGATTAAAAAAAAAAATTAAAACAAATTTTTTTTAAATTTTTTTGGTATTTTTTTTTAAAAAAAATTTGGATTAAACAATTTTTTTTTTTGATTAATTTTTAGAGATTGAATTTAGTTAAAGTAAAAAAAAAAAAATGAATAAAAAAAAAATAATAATTTTTCAAATTAATTTTTTTCTCATACTTTTTCTCACTTAAAGAAAAAAATTGTTTTCTCTTTTGAATCTCGGTTATTTTGGGGAAAACCCAAAGGAACCTTCAAAGACTTTTCTCTCAATCAAAGATACTTTACTATTCGAACCAAATAAACGTTTATTTAAAAAAATAAATAAACTAAACTAAGGAACCTGGGACTAATAATCCCTCTTAAATTTTTAGGTCTCGAACAAAGCTAAACACCTCAAAATAATTATCAGGGAAACCTTGTCTCATCTTCACACGGCCTACTAAGTACAATTCCACTAGTACTTCACCAGTTTTTGCTGCATGTACCACTCCTTCTAGTTTTGTGTCCTACCCTAGCCAAATGCTGTAGGGGGGACCCTTAATTTTGTGTGCATTACAAGCAACCTGTGCGAAACAATTTTTGTCTATTTCAAAAGGTCAGGTCATGAGACGTATGGGCCATGTTTCTGTGTGAGGCGCGCAATGCACCCTCCCAGAAACCAGTCCTGCCCATGACGCATGACTAGTAGTCATAGCAACAGACATGAGGTTGACGCTTGTACTATATTTTCACACAGGAGTGACGTAAGCCTACCGCCCCATGATGGCTATCTAACCAAGACACACCTCTGGGTCATTTAATGATAGGCGTATTCTTTAAACTCTGTAAACCACTGCGGCTGAACTAACCATGATCATCGGGGTCGTTTAAACAATTCCTATTACCTTTTGGTTTATGCAAGTCTATAGGTCCCCGGACGGAACTTATAAGTGTTGGAGGTGTGTGATATATTTTTTGGGCACTGCCTAAAAATCAATAACTTATGTGGTCTGCTATATCTTGTAATTGTAGGGCGGGCATATGGTTTGCACGCGTGGTATGAGAAAGCACACTTCAAACGTGTATGAAACCGCCCCATACAAACCAATATAGTAGTCACCCAAAACCCATAGGTGTTAATAGTTAACTGCTTGATTCAACTTCAGGCCCATGCGGTGTTGAAAAGTTTTTCTTTCTCCTTTAAAACGACACATTAAGTTTGACGGTTGTAAGAAACTCTCGGCTATGTAGTTTTATAATGGATTGAATTTATTTTCATAATCAATTGTAACTAAAAACGTACCTATAATCTACTATTTACACTGTTACAAACTGTTTTTCCTAGGACTAGGCGCTGTCAATGATACTGACGACCTATGCTAAGGGTACCAGGTGTAATCAAAGTGTTACTATGTCCAATTAAAATTGGACCCATGCATTAGTGCTACTATAATTTTTTTTGTGGCTCCTGTCAATAAAGCTCTTCTCCTTATGGGTCAAAAGCTTAATGAATGGTTGCAGCTCGAATAGATTAGGCACATTTGACATTTCCCACGTGGCTCCTGAAGCCCGTGCCATTTGCTTTTACTAACTACACTTGGGGCGCTCAATGGACCCACCATGTCTACACAGACACCCTGACCGCTGGAACTCGATTTCCCGCCCATATAGTCTACCTCGTGGCTCGCTATGCTAAGCCACTTCACAGACCCCAACCCTTATGTAATACAAAACTTGGCAATTTCAGGTGTGACATTATAATGCGGCGCTGATCAATCACTGCGACAAGCCTTGTTGACTACTCAACTCCTCATAAGGGGGGTCAGTCATAAACAATGATATCACCCTAAGATTGCCAACTGTTGACCAAGTCTGTTGACACAATTCAGGGACAGCAGTGCTGAATGCTGGCACCAGGTGCTCATGTCAGCCTATCTAATGATAGCTTGAGGTAACCCCAGGGTGACCCCAAGAACACGTGTAAGTTATGGTCTAACTAAACCTAGTTGACAATGGACCAAGGCTCAAAAGCCATGACAGCATGGTGCCCAAATAGACATATTGACTTTAGGTAACTAAGTAGAGGTCACCATGTTTGTAGTTCTTTACTGTGGTAGGGTTGCAGTTAACACACTGAAACAAAATCTCCGACCTCTCCCTAAACAAGTGAAAATGTGCTATATAAGTCACAGCTACTTAGTATCCTGCCCCAGCTAGGCCATTGGTTAAGACAAACCTAACAAAGGTTGCTGAACACTAATCGGATCGGAAACTAACAACATCATTTAGACATTCAGAGAAGACCATCCTTGCATGACAAGTCAAGTGTTAGGACTCATTTGATGAGTTCAATAATACTTTCAAGGTTTCTTTTGTTTTGTTTTATTTTGTTGCTTGTCTGTTTTTCTACATAGATCCAAGACAAATACCAATAGGGTATTAAAAACCAAAAACTCTCTCCCACACAATATTAGGAATGGGATAAGAGCCGTTTTGTTTGTGTTTGTTTTTATTTGTTTTCCTTCAGGAAAAAACTCATAGAAGTAGGCTCACTTTCACAAAGAGCCACTCTGACTGCATGCTACCCCCTGCCCTTCTCCCTTAAAGTCAGGAAAGGTCATTTGGTCCTCTAGTGTAGGAGTTGATAGGCGTAGACATCTGTTTTGCTTCATCCCTCCACTACAAGTTTTGATGTTGCTCTCAGAAGCAACACCTAGACACGAGTACTATGCATGCCCCCTTGTGTGTGTGTCCCCTATTATCATGGCCCTTAAACCAGCTGCTCACCACTCAAAGCAGCCTGTACTCTGAATAGAGAAAGTAAAAAGGTATACCAGAAATGGGTATAGAGACCCCTATACTATGGTCTAAACATCCTCTTTCTTTTCACCTCTGCGCTTTTCAACCTTGGTGTGTATGTCTCGAATGTGTGGCTTTAGTAGTGTTGCCATAATGACATGTTAAGATGATTACCGATCACAGAGGCCGGAAAGTCTCTGGGCCGTGTCCAATTTTTGGGTTTTTGCCCTGCTGTTTTTCTTTTTCTTCATAGACTGATGAACCCTTGATGACATCAAGGATCCATCAACCATGAACAGGGGGGTCTGTAGTGATATGAACGCAAGGCCGTCCCCCAAAATTGGACTTATGCGGATACGTGCATTTTTGGATATTAAAGACAAATTAGGTTTTCTCCCCACAAGCTCACAGGGCCAGAGTAACTGTGGACGTCTGACCACCGTGTCACCTCAGCGACCCCTGGGACTCTGAGGCGAGGCCCTTGCAGGGCCATAAAGATAAGGATGAAGAAGGAATGCAGTTTGCCAGCCTGAGCTCCGATTACACACCAAGCCACTCTCTCTCTGTCTCCAGCTTCCCTCCACTCTGGAAGTGAAGGGGGGGAGCCCAAAGTTATTTATGACATGCAGGAAATGGACTCAGGAAAGAGAGAGATGACATCACACTCTCACACACACACACACACACACACACACACACACACACATCCCCGCTCTCTCTCCCTCTCATTCCCACTGGGACAATGGGACAAAGACATTGTATTGCCAATATTATGTCCTTGGATCGAATGCCTGCGGGCCTGGCCCCAGTCGGGTGAAGAAAGGAACTATTGAATGTGTTGTGTGTGTCGCCTATGGATGGGTAGTAGAGCCCACACTGTTTTGAGTCATTTACTAACAAACCTAACCTAAATGTATATGATGCGGAGATATGCCTGAATTGCATTTTTGATTTCACGTACAATGAGAAGCCCAAAGAGACTCAGTGACGATGCGTCATCAAGGAACGAACAATAAGTCAATATCATTCACTGAATGATGTGTGTCAACATGAGATCTACACTGAGAACTGGAGGCCGCCTCCCTCACCGTCGGTGAACCGGCCCCCTTACTATAAAGACAGAGAGACACCCGCACTCACTCTCTTCCTGCACCAGAACACCAGACCACCAGCTCTTCTCTTCTCTGATCCCAAAGGACCAAAGGGGGGGTGGGAGAAGGGGTGAGGGGCGCAGCCCCCTTGCACTCTATCTCTCCCACCGTACCCTGGAAGAACTCTGACCGCTCTCGGGACTTTGAAAAAAAGGACTGTCGTGAAAAGCCTCCCAACCAGGTCGTATGAGTCTTGAACATGTGAATTGTGGCAACATCTAACGATATGCTGTATGTATGGTTCGGTCTCTTCCTCCCTAAGGCTCCATGATCCATTCTTTTCCCCTTTTCTCATGTCCAGATAGCGTTGGGTCATTTAAGTATCTGTTCATTTCTTTCCACACACGATATCCTATGTTTTACTTTATCTACTAACATTTAAGCCCTCATTTGAGTGGGGGAACTAATACATTCCTTTTGGTTCTAAGTTATTTAACTGGTTCCCTAGTAGTTAGCATATATTGATGGAGAGCATGGCGTTACAGGCCGGCCTCCCTCAAAATATGGCCTACGATGGAAACCTACATAGGTCTAAGTCATGACCTTTGAGGACAGCACCAGCCTGTCATTAAACGTTGAATGAAAGATCACCTAGTTATGACGTACAACGAAATGCAGTGGCATTTCTGATCATTTTTGTGCATTTATTTTCATTAATAAATTTCTGAGACTATTTTTATTAAGAAGGCGTGTGTCATTCATTTTTCTCTGTTTACAGTAATACTATTGGGATATTTATTGCAAGTCTGACAAGAACTCACGTTACTGTTACAGTGACGTAAGTTTCAATATATATCAATATATATATTGTAATAATTCATAAATTATATTTATATGATTTATGGAATATTACGTCCTGTACCATGCTGAAGTTATGATCTCGGCGTGTGATTGCTACACTAGGTTGTACAAAATTCACCACTAGCATGTCAAAATATGTTTCATTGTCACGATACCCTTTCATAGAGTAATGTTCAGGGCTATCCCGTTCCGACTTCCGATACCAATACTGCAGCTTTGAGAGTGCTTAGGTGGATGTCGTTTTTTATGCTGATATCGGGCCGATATCTGATCGGATCAGTACAGCCCTAGTAAAATCCTGCCCCGTGTGAGGCTCGAACTCACGACCTTCAGATTATGAGACTGACGCGCTGCCTACTGCGCCAACGAATCCTGTATATAAGGAAACTGTTGACCGTGTTCGACGTCATAACCTTTCTAGGTTGTACAAAATTCACCACTAGCATGTCAAAATATATTTCATTGTCACAATACACTTTCATAGAGTAATATTCAGGGCTATCCCGTTTCAACTTTTTGACTTCTGATACCAATACTGCAGCTTTGAGAGTGCTTAGGTGGATGTCGTTTTTTATGCTGATATCGGGCCGATATCTGATCGGATCAGTACAGCCCTAGTAAAATCCTGCCCCGTGTGAGGCTCGAACTCACGACCTTCAGATTATGAGACTGACGCGCTGCCTACTGCGCCAACGAGGCCTGTATATAAGGAAACTGTTGACCGTTTTCAACGTCATAACCTTTCTAGGTTGTACAAAATTCACCACTAGTATGTCAAAATATATTTCATTGTCACGATACCCTTTCATAGAGTAATATTCAGGGCTATCCCGTTCCAACTTTTTAACTTCTGATACCAATACTGCAGCTTTGAGAGTGCTTAGGTGGATGTCGTTTTTTACGCTGATATCGGACCGATATCTGATCGGATCAGTACAGCCCTAGTAAAATCCTGCCCCGTGTGAGGCTCGAACTCACGACCTTCAGATTATGAGACTGACGCGCTGCCTACTGCGCCAACGAGGCCTGTATATAAGGAAACTGTTGACCGCTTTCGCCGTCATAACCTTTTTAGGTTGTACAAAATTCACCACTAGTATGTCAAAATATATTTCATTGTCACGATACCCTTTCATAGAGTAATATTCAGGGCTATCGCGTTCCAACTTTTTGACTTCTGATACCAATACTACAGCTTTGAGAGTGCTTAGGTGGATGTCGTTTTTTACGCTGATATCGGGCCGATATCTGATCGGATCAGTACAGCCCTAGTAAAATCCTGCCCCGTGTGAGGCTCGAACTCACGAGCTTCAGATTATGAGACTGACGCGCTGCCTACTGCGCCAACGAGGCCTGTATATAAGGAAACTGTTGACCGCTTTCGACGTCATAACCTTTCTAGGTTGTACAAAATTCACCACTAGCATGTCAAAATATGTTTCATTGTCACGATACCCTTTCATAGAGTAATGTTCAGGGCTATCCCGTGCCAACTTTATGACTTCTGATACCAATACTGCAGCTTTGAGAGTGCTTAGGTGGATGTCGTTTTTTATGCTGAAATCGGGCCGATATCTGATCGGATCAGTACAGCCCTAGTAAAATCCTGCCCCGTGTGAGGCTCGAACTCACGACCTTCAGATTATGAGACTGACGCGCTGCCTACTGCGCCAACGAGGCCTGTATATAAGGAAACTGTTGACCGTTTTCGACGTCATAACCTTTCTAGGTTGTACAAAATTCACCACTAGTATGTCAAAATATATTTCATTGTCACGATACCCTTTCATAGAGTAATATTCAGGGCTATCCCGTTCCAACTTTTTAACTTCTGATACCAATACTGCAGCTTTGAGAGTGCTTAGGTAGATGTAGTTTTTTATGTTGATATCGGGCCGATATCTGATCGGATCAGTACAGCCCTAGTAAAATCCTGCCCCGTGTGAGGCTCGAACTCACGACCTTCAGATTATGAGACTGACGCGCTGCCTACTGCGCCAACGAGGCCTGTATACAAGGAAACTGTTGACCGCTTTCGACGTCATAACCTTTCTAGGTTGTACAAAATTCACCACTAGCATGTCAAAATATATTTCATTGTCACGATACCCTTTCATAGAGTAATATTCAGGGCTATCCCGTTCCAACTTCCGATACCAATACTGCAGCTTTGAGAGTGCTTAGGTGGATGTCGTTTTTTATGCTGATATCGGGCCGATATCTGATCGGATCAGTACAGCCCTAGTAAAATCCTGCCCCGTGTGAGGCTCGAACTCACGACCTTCAGATTATGAGACTGACGCGCTGCCTACTGCGCCAACGAGGCCTGTATATAAGGAAACTGTTGACCGCTTTCGACGTCATAACCTTTCTAGGTTGTACAAAATTCACCACTAGCATGTCAAAATATGTTTCATTGTCACGATACCCTTTCATAGAGTAATGTTCAGGGCTATCCCGTGCCAACTTTATGACTTCTGATACCAATACTGCAGCTTTGAGAGTGCTTAGGTGGATGTCGTTTTTTATGCTGAAATCGGGCCGATATCTGATCGGATCAGTACAGCCCTAGTAAAATCCTGCCCCGTGTGAGGCTCGAACTCACGACCTTCAGATTATGAGACTGACGCGCTGCCTACTGCGCCAACGAGGCCTGTATATAAGGAAACTGTTGACCGTTTTCGACGTCATAACCTTTCTAGGTTGTACAAAATTCACCACTAGTATGTCAAAATATATTTCATTGTCACGATACCCTTTCATAGAGTAATATTCAGGGCTATCCCGTTCCAACTTTTTAACTTCTGATACCAATACTGCAGCTTTGAGAGTGCTTAGGTAGATGTAGTTTTTTATGTTGATATCGGGCCGATATCTGATCGGATCAGTACAGCCCTAGTAAAATCCTGCCCCGTGTGAGGCTCGAACTCACGACCTTCAGATTATGAGACTGACGCGCTGCCTACTGCGCCAACGAGGCCTGTATACAAGGAAACTGTTGACCGCTTTCGACGTCATAACCTTTCTAGGTTGTACAAAATTCACCACTAGCATGTCAAAATATATTTCATTGTCACGATACCCTTTCATAGAGTAATATTCAGGGCTATCCCGTTCCAACTTCCGATACCAATACTGCAGCTTTGAGAGTGCTTAGGTGGATGTCGTTTTTTATGCTGATATCGGGCCGATATCTGATCGGATCAGTACAGCCCTAGTAAAATCCTGCCCCGTGTGAGGCTCGAACTCACGACCTTCAGATTATGAGACTGACGCGCTGCCTACTGCGCCAACGAGGCCTGTATATAAGGAAACTGTTTGACCGCTTTCGCCGTCATAACCTTTTTAGGTTGTACAAAATTCACCACTAGTATGTCAAAATATATTTCATTGTCACGATACCCTTTCATAGAGTAATATTCAGGGCTATCGCGTTCCAACTTTTTGACTTCTGATACCAATACTGCAGCTTTGAGAGTGCTTAGGTGGATGTCGTTTTTTACGCTGATATCGGGCCGATATCTGATCGGATCAGTACAGCCCTAGTAAAATCCTGCCCCGTGTGAGGCTCGAACTCACGACCTTCAGATTATGAGACTGACGCGCTGCCTACTGCGCCAACGAGGCCTGTATATAAGGAAACTGTTGACCGCTTTCGACGTCATAACCTTTCTAGGTTGTACAAAATTCACCACTAGCATGTCAAAATATGTTTCATTGTCACGATACCCTTTCATAGAGTAATGTTCAGGGCTATCCCGTGCCAACTTTATGACTTCTGATACCAATACTGATACCGATATCTGATCGGATCAGTACAGCCCTAGTAAAAACCTGCCCCGTGTGAGGCTCGAACTCACGACCTTCAGATTATGAGACTGACGCGCTGCCTACTGCGCCAACGAGGCCTGTATATAAGGAAACTTTTGACCGTTTTCGACGTCATAACCTTTCTAGGTTGTACAAAATTCACCACTAGCATGTCAAAATATATTTCATTGTCACAATACACTTTCATAGAGTAATATTCAGGGCTATCCCGTTTCAACTTTTTGACTTCTGATACCAATACTGCAGCTTTGAGAGTGCTTAGGTGGATGTCGTTTTTTATGCTGATATCGGGACGATATCTGATCGGATCAGTACAGCCCTAGTAAAATCCTGCCCTGTGTGAGGCTCGAACTCACGACCTTCAGATTATGAGACTGATGCGCTGCCTACTGCGCCAACGAGGCCTGTATGTAAGGAAACTGTTGACCGCTTTCGACGTCATAACCTTTCTAGGTTGTACAAAATTCACCACTAGCATGTCAAAATATATTTCATTGTCACGATACCCTTTCATAGAGTAATATTCAGGGCTATCCCGTTCCAACTTCCGATACCAATACTTAGGTGGATGTCGTTTTTTATGCTGATATCGGGCCGATATCTGATCGGATCAGTACAGCCCTAGTAAAATCCTGCCCCGTGTGAGGCTCGAACTCACGACCTTCAGATTATGAGACTGACGCGCTGCCTACTGCGCCAACGAGGCCTGTATATAAGGAAACTGTTTGACCGCTTTCGCCGTCATAACCTTTTTAGGTTGTACAAAATTCACCACTAGTATGTCAAAATATATTTCATTGTCACGATACCCTTTCATAGAGTAATATTCAGGGCTATCGCGTTCCAACTTTTTGACTTCTGATACCAATACTGCAGCTTTGAGAGTGCTTAGGTGGATGTCGTTTTTTACGCTGATATCGGGACGATATCTGATCGGATCAGTACAGCCCTAGTAAAATCCTGCCCCGTGTGAGGCTCGAACTCACGACCTTCAGATTATGAGACTGACGCGCTGCCTACTGCGCCAACGAGGCCTGTATATAAGGAAACTGTTGACCGCTTTCGACGTCATAACCTTTCTAGGTTGTACAAAATTCACCACTAGCATGTCAAAATATGTTTCATTGTCACGATACCCTTTCATAGAGTAATGTTCAGGGCTATCCCGTGCCAACTTTATGACTTCTGATACCAATACTGCAGCTTTGAGCGTGCTTAGGTGGATGTCGTTTTTTATGCTGAAATCGGGCCGATATCTGATCGGATCAGTACAGCCCTAGTAAAATCCTGCCCCGTGTGAGGCTCGAACTCACGACCTTCAGATTATGAGACTGACGCGCTGCCTACTGCGCCAACGAGGCCTGTATATAAGGAAACTGTTGACCGTTTTTGGCGTCATGAACTTTTTAGGTTGTACAAAATTCACCACTAGCATGTCAAAATATATTTCATTGTCACAATACCCTTTCATAGAGTAATATTCAGGGCTATCCCGTTCCAACTTCTGATACCAATACTGCAGCTTTGAGAGTGCTTAGGTGGATGTAGTTTTTTATGCTGATATCGGGCCGATATCTGATCGGATCAGTACAGCCCTAGTAAAATCGTGCCCCGTGTGAGGCTCGAACTCACGACCTTCAGATTATGAGACTGACGCGCTGCCTACTGCGCCAACGAGGCCTGTATATAAGGAAACTTTTGACCGTTTTCGACGTCATAACCTTTCTAGGTTGTACAAAATTCACCACTAGCATGTCAAAATATATTTCATTGTCACAATACACTTTCATAGAGTAATATTCAGGGCTATCCCGTTTCAACTTTTTGACTTCTGATACCAATACTGCAGCTTTGAGAGTGCTTAGGTGGATGTCGTTTTTTATGCTGATATCGGGCCGATATCTGATCGGATCAGTACAGCCCTAGTAAAATCCTGCCCCGTGTGAGGCTCGAACTCACGACCTTCAGATTATGAGACTGACGCGCTGCCTACTGCGCCAACGAGGCCTGTATATAAGGAAACTGTTGACCGTTTTCGACGTCATAACCTTTCTAGGTTGTACAAAATTCACCACTAGTATGTCAAAATATATTTCATTGTCACGATACCCTTTCATAGAGTAATATTCAGGGCTATCCCGTTCCAACTTTTTAACTTCTGATACCAATACTGCAGCTTTGAGAGTGCTTAGGTAGATGTAGTTTTTTATGTTGATATCGGGCCGATATCTGATCGGATCAGTACAGCCCTAGTAAAATCCTGCCCCGTGTGAGGCTCGAACTCACGACCTTCAGATTATGAGACTGACGCGCTGCCTACTGCGCCAACGAGGCCTGTATACAAGGAAACTGTTGACCGCTTTCGACGTCATAACCTTTCTAGGTTGTACAAAATTCACCACTAGCATGTCAAAATATATTTCATTGTCACGATACCCTTTCATAGAGTAATATTCAGGGCTATCCCGTTCCAACTTCCGATACCAATACTGCAGCTTTGAGAGTGCTTAGGTGGATGTCGTTTTTTATGCTGATATCGGGCCGATATCTGATCGGATCAGTACAGGCCTAGTAAAATCCTGCCCCGTGTGAGGCTCGAACTCACGACCTTCAGATTATGAGACTGACGCGCTGCCTACTGCGCCAACGAGGCCTGTATATAAGGAAACTGTTTGACCGCTTTCGCCGTCATAACCTTTTTAGGTTGTACAAAATTCACCACTAGTATGTCAAAATATATTTCATTGTCACGATACCCTTTCATAGAGTAATATTCAGGGCTATCGCGTTCCAACTTTTTGACTTCTGATACCAATACTGCAGCTTTGAGAGTGCTTAGGTGGATGTCGTTTTTTACGCTGATATCGGGCCGATATCTGATCGGATCAGTACAGCCCTAGTAAAATCCTGCCCCGTGTGAGGCTCGAACTCACGACCTTCAGATTATGAGACTGACGCGCTGCCTACTGCGCCAACGAGGCCTGTATATAAGGAAACTGTTGACCGCTTTCGACGTCATAACCTTTCTAGGTTGTACAAAATTCACCACTAGCATGTCAAAATATGTTTCATTGTCACGATACCCTTTCATAGAGTAATGTTCAGGGCTATCCCGTGCCAACTTTATGACTTCTGATACCAATACTGCAGCTTTGAGAGTGCTTAGGTGGATGTCGTTTTTTATGCTGAAATCGGGCCGATATCTGATCGGATCAGTACAGCCCTAGTAAAATCCTGCCCCGTGTGAGGCTCGAACTCACGACCTTCAGATTATGAGACTGACGCGCTGCCTACTGCGCCAACGAGGCCTGTATATAAGGAAACTGTTGACCGTTTTTGGCGTCATGAACTTTTTAGGTTGTACAAAATTCACCACTAGCATGTCAAAATATATTTCATTGTCACAATACCCTTTCATAGAGTAATATTCAGGGCTATCCCGTTCCAACTTCTGATACCAATACTGCAGCTTTGAGAGTGCTTAGGTGGATATAGTTTTTTATGCTGATATCGGGCCGATATCTGATCGGATCAGTACAGCCCTAGTAAAAACCTGCCCCGTGTGAGGCTCGAACTCACGACCTTCAGATTATGAGACTGACGCGCTGCCTACTGCGCCAACGAGGCCTGTATATAAGGAAACTTTTGACCGTTTTCGACGTCATAACCTTTCTAGGTTGTACAAAATTCACCACTAGCATGTCAAAATATATTTCATTGTCACAATACACTTTCATAGAGTAATATTCAGGGCTATCCCG
This sequence comes from Gymnoscopelus braueri, assembly GCF_963280865.1. Taxonomy (NCBI): domain Eukaryota; kingdom Metazoa; phylum Chordata; class Actinopteri; order Myctophiformes; family Myctophidae; genus Gymnoscopelus; species Gymnoscopelus braueri. Next base: position 44,331,503 of record NC_137606.1, read on the forward strand.
TTTCAACTTTTTGACTTCTGATACCAATACTGCAGCTTTGAGAGTGCTTAGGTGGATGTCGTTTTTTATGCTGATATCGGGACGATATCTGATCGGATCAGTACAGCCCTAGTAAAATCCTGCCCTGTGTGAGGCTCGAACTCACGACCTTCAGATTATGAGACTGACGCGCTGCCTACTGCGCCAACGAGGCCTGTATGTAAGGAAACTGTTGACCGCTTTCGACGTCATAACCTTTCTAGGTTGTACAAAATTCACCACTAGCATGTCAAAATATATTTCATTGTCACGATACCCTTTCATAGAGTAATATTCAGGGCTATCCCGTTCCAACTTCCGATACCAATACTGCAGCTTTGAGAGTGCTTAGGTGGATGTCGTTTTTTATGCTGATATCGGGCCGATATCTGATCGGATCAGTACAGCCCTAGTAAAATCCTGCCCCGTGTGAGGCTCGAACTCACGACCTTCAGATTATGAGACTGACGCGCTGCCTACTGCGCCAACGAGGCCTGTATATAAGGAAACTGTTTGACCGCTTTCGCCGTCATAACCTTTTTAGGTTGTACAAAATTCACCACTAGTATGTCAAAATATATTTCATTGTCACGATACCCTTTCATAGAGTAATATTCAGGGCTATCGCGTTCCAACTTTTTGACTTCTGATACCAATACTGCAGCTTTGAGAGTGCTTAGGTGGATGTCGTTTTTTACGCTGATATCGGGACGATATCTGATCGGATCAGTACAGCCCTAGTAAAATCCTGCCCCGTGTGAGGCTCGAACTCACGACCTTCAGATTATGAGACTGACGCGCTGCCTACTGCGCCAACGAGGCCTGTATATAAGGAAACTGTTGACCGCTTTCGACGTCATAACCTTTCTAGGTTGTACAAAATTCACCACTAGCATGTCAAAATATGTTTCATTGTCACGATACCCTTTCATAGAGTAATGTTCAGGGCTATCCCGTGCCAACTTTATGACTTCTGATACCAATACTGCAGCTTTGAGCGTGCTTAGGTGGATGTCGTTTTTTATGCTGAAATCGGGCCGATATCTGATCGGATCAGTACAGCCCTAGTAAAATCCTGCCCCGTGTGAGGCTCGAACTCACGACCTTCAGATTATGAGACTGACGCGCTGCCTACTGCGCCAACGAGGCCTGTATATAAGGAAACTGTTGACCGTTTTTGGCGTCATGAACTTTTTAGGTTGTACAAAATTCACCACTAGCATGTCAAAATATATTTCATTGTCACAATACCCTTTCATAGAGTAATATTCAGGGCTATCCCGTTCCAACTTCTGATACCAATACTGCAGCTTTGAGAGTGCTTAGGTGGATGTAGTTTTTTATGCTGATATCGGGCCGATATCTGATCGGATCAGTACAGCCCTAGTAAAATCGTGCCCCGTGTGAGGCTCGAACTCACGACCTTCAGATTATGAGACTGACGCGCTGCCTACTGCGCCAACGAGGCCTGTATATAAGGAAACTTTTGACCGTTTTCGACGTCATAACCTTTCTAGGTTGTACAAAATTCACCACTAGCATGTCAAAATATATTTCATTGTCACAATACACTTTCATAGAGTAATATTCAGGGCTATCCCGTTTCAACTTTTTGACTTCTGATACCAATACTGCAGCTTTGAGAGTGCTTAGGTGGATGTCGTTTTTTATGCTGATATCGGGCCGATATCTGATCGGATCAGTACAGCCCTAGTAAAATCCTGCCCCGTGTGAGGCTCGAACTCACGACCTTCAGATTATGAGACTGACGCGCTGCCTACTGCGCCAACGAGGCCTGTATATAAGGAAACTGTTGACCGTTTTCGACGTCATAACCTTTCTAGGTTGTACAAAATTCACCACTAGTATGTCAAAATATATTTCATTGTCACGATACCCTTTCATAGAGTAATATTCAGGGCTATCCCGTTCCAACTTTTTAACTTCTGATACCAATACTGCAGCTTTGAGAGTGCTTAGGTAGATGTAGTTTTTTATGTTGATATCGGGCCGATATCTGATCGGATCAGTACAGCCCTAGTAAAATCCTGCCCCGTGTGAGGCTCGAACTCACGACCTTCAGATTATGAGACTGACGCGCTGCCTACTGCGCCAACGAGGCCTGTATATAAGGAAACTGTTGACCGCTTTCGACGTCATAACCTTTCTAGGTTGTACAAAATTCACCACTAGCATGTCAAAATATATTTCATTGTCACGATACCCTTTCATAGAGTAATATTCAGGGCTATCCCGTTCCAACTTCCGATACCAATACTGCAGCTTTGAGAGTGCTTAGGTAGATGTCGTTTTTTATGCTGATATCGGGCCGATATCTGATCGGATCAGTACAGCCCTAGTAAAATCCTGCCCCGTGTGAGGCTCGAACTCACGACCTTCAGATTATGAGACTGACGCGCTGCCTACTGCGCCAACGAGGCCTGTATATAAGGAAACTGTTTGACCGCTTTCACCGTCATAACCTTTTTAGGTTGTACAAAATTCACCACTAGTATGTCAAAATATATTTCATTGTCACGATACCCTTTCATAGAGTAATATTCAGGGCTATCCCGTTCCAACTTCCGATACCAATACTGCAGCTTTGAGAGTGCTTAGGTGGATGTCGTTTTTTATGCTGATATCGGGCCGATATCTGATCGGATCAGTACAGCCCTAGTAAAATCCTGCCCCGTGTGAGGCTCGAACTCACGACCTTCAGATTATGAGACTGACGCGCTGCCTACTGCGCCAACGAGGCCTGTATATAAGGAAACTGTTGACCGTTTTCGACGTCATAACCTTTCTAGGTTGTACAAAATTCACCACTAGCATGTCAAAATATATTTCATTGTCACAATACACTTTCATAGAGTAATATTCAGGGCTATCCAGTTTCAACTTTTTGACTTCTGATACCAATACTGCAGCTTTGAGAGTGCTTAGGTGGATGTCGTTTTTTATGCTGATATCGGGCCGATATCTGATCGGATCAGTACAGCCCTAGTAAAATCCTGCCCCGTGTGAGGCTCGAACTCACGACCTTCAGATTATGAGACTGACGCGCTGCCTACTGCGCCAACGAGGCCTGTATATAAGGAAACTGTTGACCGTTTTCGACGTCATAACCTTTCTAGGTTGTACAAAATTCACCACTAGTATGTCAAAATATATTTCATTGTCACGATACCCTTTCATAGAGTAATATTCAGGGCTATCCCGTTCCAACTTTTTAACTTCTGATACCAATACTGCAGCTTTGAGAGTGCTTAGGTGGATGTCGTTTTTTACGCTGATATCGGGCCGATATCTGATCGGATCAGTACAGCCCTAGTAAAATCCTGCCCCGTGTGAGGCTCGAACTCACGACCTTCAGATTATGAGACTGACGCGCTGCCTACTGCGCCAACAAGGCCTGTATATAAGGAAACTGTTGACCGTTTTTGACGTCATGAACTTTTTAGGTTGTACAAAATTCACCACTAGCATGTCAAAATATATTTCATTGTCACAATACCCTTTCATAGAGTAATATTCAGGGCTATCCCGTTCCAACTTTTTGACTTCTGATACCAATACTGCAGCTTTGAGAGTGCTTAGGTGGATGTAGTTTTTTATGTTGATATCGGGCCGATATCTGATCGGATCAGTACAGCCCTAGTAAAATCCTGCCCCGTGTGAGGCTCGAACTCAAGACCTTCAGATTATGAGACTGACGCGCTGCCTACTGCGCCAACAAGGCCTGTATATAAGGAAACTGTTGACCGCTTTCGACGTCATAACCTTTCTAGGTTGGACAAAATTCACCACTAGCATGTCAAAATATATTTCATTGTCACGATACCCTTTCATAGAGTAATATTCAGGGCTATCCCGTTCCAACTTCCGATACCAATACTGCAGCTTTGAGAGTGCTTAGGTGGATGTCGTTTTTTATGCTGATATCGGGCCGATATCTGATCGGATCAGTACAGCCCTAGTAAAATCCTGCCCCGTGTGAGGCTCGAACTCACGACCTTCAGATTATGAGACTGACGCGCTGCCTACTGCGCCAACGAGGCCTGTATATAAGGAAACTGTTGACCGTTTTCGACGTCATAACCTTTCTAGGTTGTACAAAATTCACCACTAGTATGTCAAAATATATTTCATTGTCACGATACCCTTTCATAGAGTAATATTCAGGGCTATCCCGTTCCAACTTTTTAACTTCTGATACCAATACTGCAGCTTTGAGAGTGCTTAGGTGGATGTCGTTTTTTACGCTGATATCGGGCCGATATCTGATCGGATCAGTACAGCCCTAGTAAAATCCTGCCCCGTGTGAGGCTCGAACTCACGACCTTCAGATTATGAGACTGACGCGCTGCCTACTGCGCCAACGAGGCCTGTATATAAGGAAACTGTTGACCGTTTTTGACGTCATGAACTTTTTAGGTTGTACAAAATTCACCACTAGCATGTCAAAATATATTTCATTGTCACAATACCCTTTCATAGAGTAATATTCAGGGCTATCCCGTTCCAACTTTTTGACTTCTGATACCAATACTGCAGCTTTGAGAGTGCTTAGGTGGATGTAGTTTTTTATGTTGATATCGGGCCGATATCTGATCGGATCAGTACAGCCCTAGTAAAATCCTGCCCCGTGTGAGGCTCGAACTCACGACCTTCAGATTATGAGACTGACGCGCTGCCTACTGCGCCAACAAGGCCTGTATATAAGGAAACTGTTGACCGCTTTCGACGTCATAACCTTTCTAGGTTGTACAAAATTCACCACTAGCATGTCAAAATATATTTCATTGTCACGATACCCTTTCATAGAGTAATATTCAGGGCTATCCCGTTCCAACTTCCGATACCAATACTGCAGCTTTGAGAGTGCTTAGGTGGATGTCGTTTTTTATGCTGATATCGGGCCGATATCTGATCGGATCAGTACAGCCCTAGTAAAATCCTGCCCCGTGTGAGGCTCGAACTCACGACCTTCAGATTATGAGACTGACGCGCTGCCTACTGCGCCAACGAGGCCTGTATATAAGGAAACTGTTGACCGTTTTCGACGTCATAACCTTTCTAGGTTGTACAAAATTCACCACTAGCATGTCAAAATATATTTCATTGTCACAATACACTTTCATAGAGTAATATTCAGGGCTATCCCGTTTCAACTTTTTGACTTCTGATACCAATACTGCAGCTTTGAGAGTGCTTAGGTGGATGTCGTTTTTTATGCTGATATCGGGCCGATATCTGATCGGATCAGTACAGCCCTAGTAAAATCCTGCCCCGTGTGAGGCTCGAACTCACGACCTTCAGATTATGAGACTGACGCGCTGCCTACTGCGCCAACGAGGCCTGTATATAAGGAAACTGTTGACCGTTTTCGACGTCATAACCTTTCTAGGTTGTACAAAATTCACCACTAGTATGTCAAAATATATTTCATTGTCACGATACCCTTTCATAGAGTAATATTCAGGGCTATCCAGTTCCAACTTTTTAACTTCTGATACCAATACTGCAGCTTTGAGAGTGCTTAGGTGGATGTCGTTTTTTACGCTGATATCGGGCCGATATCTGATCGGATCAGTACAGCCCTAGTAAAATCCTGCCCTGTGTGAGGCTCGAACTCACGACCTTCAGATTATGAGACTGACGCGCTGCCTACTGCGCCAACGAGGCCTGTATATAAGGAAACTGTTGACCGCTTTCGCCGTCATAACCTTTTTAGGTTGTACAAAATTCACCACTAGTATGTCAAAATATATTTCATTGTCACGATACCCTTTCATAGAGTAATATTCAGGGCTATCCCGTTCCAACTTTTTAACTTCTGATACCAATACTGCAGCTTTGAGAGTGCTTAGGTAGATGTAGTTTTTTATGTTGATATCGGGCCGATATCTGATCGGATCAGTACAGCCCTAGTAAAATCCTGCCCCGTGTGAGGCTCGAACTCACGACCTTCAGATTATGAGACTGACGCGCTGCCTACTGCGCCAACGAGGCCTGTATATAAGGAAACTGTTGACCGCTTTCGACGTCATAACCTTTCTAGGTTGTACAAAATTCACCACTAGCATGTCAAAATATGTTTCATTGTCACGATACCCTTTCATAGAGTAATGTTCAGGGCTATCCCGTGCCAACTTTATGACTTCTGATACCAATACTGCAGCTTTGAGAGTGCTTAGGTGGATGTCATTTTTTATGCTGAAATCGGGCCGATATCTGATCGGATCAGTACAGCCCTAGTAAAATCCTGCCCCGTGTGAGGCTCGAACTCACGACCTTCAGATTATGAGACTGACGCGCTGCCTACTGCGCCAACGAGGCCTGTATATCAGGAAACTGTTGACCGTTTTTGGCGTCATGAACTTTTTAGGTTGTACAAAATTCACCACTAGCAGGTCAAAATATATTTCATTGTCACAATACCCTTTCATAGAGTAATATTCAGGGCTATCCCGTTCCAACTTTTTGACTTCTGATACCAATACTGCAGCTTTGAGAGTGCTTAGGTGGATGTAGTTTTTTATGTTGATATCGGGCCGATATCTGATCGGATCAGTACAGCCCTAGTAAAATCCTGCCCCGTGTGAGGCTCGAACTCACGACCTTCAGATTATGAGACTGACGCGCTGCCTACTGCGCCAACGAGGCCTGTATATAAGGAAACTGTTGACCGCTTTCGACGTCATAACCTTTCTAGGTTGTACAAAATTCACCACTAGCATGTCAAAATATATTTCATTGTCACGATACCCTTTCATAGAGTAATATTCAGGGCTATCCCGTTCCAACTTCCGATACCAATACTGCAGCTTTGAGAGTGCTTAGGTGGATGTCGTTTTTTATGCTGATATCGGGCCGATATCTGATCGGATCAGTACAGCCCTAGTAAAATCCTGCCCCGTGTGAGGCTCGAACTCACGACCTTCAGATTATGAGACTGACGCGCTGCCTACTGCGCCAACGAGGCCTGTATATAAGGAAACTGTTGACCGTTTTCGACGTCATAACCTTTCTAGGTTGTACAAAATTCACCACTAGCATGTCAAAATATATTTCATTGTCACAATACACTTTCATAGAGTAATATTCAGGGCTATCCCGTTTCAACTTTTTGACTTCTGATACCAATACTGCAGCTTTGAGAGTGCTTAGGTGGATGTCGTTTTTTATGCTGATATCGGGCCGATATCTGATCGGATCAGTACAGCCCTAGTAAAATCCTGCCCCGTGTGAGGCTCGAACTCACGACCTTCAGATTATGAGACTGACGCGCTGCCTACTGCGCCAACGAGGCCTGTATATAAGGAAACTGTTGACCGTTTTCGACGTCATAACCTTTCTAGGTTGTACAAAATTCACCACTAGTATGTCAAAATATATTTCATTGTCACGATACCCTTTCATAGAGTAATATTCAGGGCTATCCCGTTCCAACTTTTTAACTTCTGATACCAATACTGCAGCTTTGAGAGTGCTTAGGTGGATGTCGTTTTTTACGCTGATATCGGGCCGATATCTGATCGGATCAGTACAGCCCTAGTAAAATCCTGCCCCGTGTGAGGCTCGAACTCACGACCTTCAGATTATGAGACTGACGCGCTGCCTACTGTGCCAACGAGGCCTGTATATAAGGAAACTGTTGACCGTTTTTGACGTCATGAACTTTTTAGGTTGTACAAAATTCACCACTAGCATGTCAAAATATATTTCATTGTCACAATACCCTTTCATAGAGTAATATTCAGGGCTATCCCGTTCCAACTTTTTGACTTCTGATACCAATACTGCAGCTTTGAGAGTGCTTAGGTGGATGTAGTTTTTTATGTTGATATCGGGCCGATATCTGATCGGATCAGTACAGCCCTAGTAAAATCCTGCCCCGTGTGAGGCTCGAACTCACGACCTTCAGATTATGAGACTGACGCGCTGCCTACTGCGCCAACGAGGCCTGTATATAAGGAAACTGTTGACCGCTTTCGACGTCATAACCTTTCTAGGTTGTACAAAATTCACCACTAGCATGTCAAAATATATTTCATTGTCACGATACCCTTTCATAGAGTAATATTCAGGGCTATCCCGTTCCAACTTCCGATACCAATACTGCAGCTTTGAGAGTGCTTAGGTGGATGTCGTTTTTTATGCTGATATCGGGCCGATATCTGATCGGATCAGTACAGCCCTAGTAAAATTCTGCCCCGTGTGAGGCTCGAACTCACGACCTTCAGATTATGAGACTGACGCGCTGCCTACTGCGCCAACGAGGCCTGTATATAAGGAAACTGTTGACCGCTTTCGCCGTCATAACCTTTTTAGGTTGTACAAAATTCACCACTAGTATGTCAAAATATATTTCATTGTCACGATACCCTTTCATAGAGTAATATTCAGGGCTATCGCGTTCCAACTTTTTGACTTCTGATACCAATACTGCAGCTTTGAGAGTGCTTAGGTGGATGTCGTTTTTTACGCTGAAATCGGGCCGATATCTGATCGGATCAGTACAGCCCTAGTAAAATCCTGCCCCGTGTGAGGCTCGAACTCACGACCTTCAGATTATGAGACTGACGCGCTGCCTACTGCGCCAACGAGGCCTGTATATAAGGAAACTGTTGACTGCTTTCGACGTCATAACCTTTCTAGGTTGTACAAAATTCACCACTAGCATGTCAAAATATGTTTCATTGTCACGATACCCTTTCATAGAGTAATGTTCAGGGCTATCCCGTGCCAACTTTATGACTTCTGATACCAATACTGCAGCTTTGAGAGTGCTTAGGTGGATGTCGTTTTTTATGCTGAAATCGGGCCGATATCTGATCGGATCAGTACAGCCCTAGTAAAATCCTGCCCCGTGTGAGGCTCGAACTCACGACCTTCAGATTATGAGACTGACGCGCTGCCTACTGCGCCAACGAGGCCTGTATATAAGGAAACTGTTGACCGTTTTTGACGTCATGAACTTTTTAGGTTGTACAAAATTCACCACTAGCATGTCAAAATATATTTCATTGTCACAATACCCTTTCATAGAGTAATATTCAGGGCTATCCCGTTCCAACTTCTGATACCAATACTGCAGCTTTGAGAGTGCTTAGGTGGATGTAGTTTTTTATGCTGATATCGGGCCGATATCTGATCGGATCAGTACAGCCCTAGTAAAATCCTGCCCCGTGTGAGGCTCGAACTCACGACCTTCAGATTATGAGACTGACGCGCTGCCTACTGCACCAACGAGGCCTGTATATAAGGAAACTTTTGGCCGTTTTCGACGTCATAACCTTTCTAGGTTGTACAAAATTCACCACTAGCATGTCAAAATATATTTCATTGTCACAATACACTTTCATAGAGTAATATTCAGGGCTATCCCGTTTCAACTTTTTGACTTCTGATACCAATACTGCAGCTTTGAGAGTGCTTAGGTGGATGTCGTTTTTTATGCTGATATCGGGACGATATCTGATCGGATCAGTACAGCCCTAGTAAAATCCTGCCCCGTGTGAGGCTCGAACTCACGACCTTCAGATTATGAGACTGACGCGCTGCCTACTGCGCCAACGAGGCCTGTATATAAGGAAACTGTTGACCGTTTTCGACGTCATAACCTTTCTAGGTTGTACAGAATTCACCACTAGTATGTCAAAATATATTTCATTGTCACGATACCCTTTCATAGAGTAATATTCAGGGCTATCACGTTCCAACTTTTGATACCAATACTGCAGCTTTGAGAGTGCTTAGGTAGATGTAGTTTTTTATGTTGATATCGGGCCGATATCTGATCGGATCAGTACAGCCCTAGTAAAATCCTGCCCCGTGTGAGGCTCGAACTCACGACCTTCAGATTATGAGACTGACGCGCTGCCTACTGTGCCAACGAGGCCTGTATATAAGGAAACTGTTGACCGCTTTCGACGTCATAACCTTTCTAGGTTGTACAAAATTCACCACTAGCATGTCAAAATATGTTTCATTGTCACGATACCCTTTCATAGAATAATGTTCAGGGCTATCCCGTGCCAACTTTATGACTTCTGATACCAATACTGCAGCTTTGAGAGTGCTTAGGTGGATGTCGTTTTTTATGCTGAAATCGGGCCGATATCTGATCGGATCAGTACAGCCCTAGTAAAATCCTGCCTCGTGTGAGGCTCGAACTCACGACCTTCAGATTATGAGACTGACGCGCTGCCTACTGCGCCAACGAGGCCTGTATATAAGGAAACTGTTGACCGTTTTTGACGTCATGAACTTTTTAGGTTGTACAAAATTCACCACTAGCATGTCAAAATATATTTCATTGTCACAATACCCTTTCATAGAGTAATATTCAGGGCTATCCCGTTCCAACTTTTTGACTTCTGATACCAATACTGCAGCTTTGAGAGTGCTTAGGTGGATGTAGTTTTTTATGTTGATATCGGGCCGATATCTGATCGGATCAGTACAGCCCTAGTAAAATCCTGCCCCGTGTGAGGCTCGAACTCACGACCTTCAGATTATGAGACTGACGCGCTGCCTACTGCGCCAACAAGGCCTGTATATAAGGAAACTGTTGACCGCTTTCGACGTCATAACCTTTCTAGGTTGTACAAAATTCACCACTAGCATGTCAAAATATATTTCATTGTCACGATACCCTTTCATAGAGTAATATTCAGGGCTATCCCGTTCCGACTTCCGATACCAATACTGCAGCTTTGAGAGTGCTTAGGTGGATGTCGTTTTTTATGCTGATATCGGGCCGATATCTGATCGGATCAGTACAGCCCTAGTAAAATCCTGCCCCGTGTGAGGCTCGAACTCACGACCTTCAGATTATGAGACTGACGCGCTGCCTACTGCGCCAACGAGGCCTGTATATAAGGAAACTGTTGACCGTTTTCGACGTCATAACCTTTCTAGGTTGTACAAAATTCACCACTAGTATGTCAAAATATATTTCATTGTCACGATACCCTTTCATAGAGTAATATTCAGGGCTATCCCGTTCCAACTTTTTAACTTCTGATACCAATACTGCAGCTTTGAGAGTGCTTAGGTGGATGTCGTTTTTTACGCTGATATCGGGCCGATATCTGATCGGATCAGTACAGCCCTAGTAAAATCCTGCCCCGTGTGAGGCTCGAACTCACGACCTTCAGATTATGAGACTGACGCGCTGCCTACTGCGCCAACGAGGCCTGTATATAAGGAAACTGTTGACCGTTTTTGACGTCATGAACTTTTTAGGTTGTACAAAATTCACCACTAGCATGTCAAAATATATTTCATTGTCACAATACACTTTCATAGAGTAATATTCAGGGCTATCCCGTTCCAACTTTTTAACTTCTGATACCAATACTGCAGCTTTGAGAGTGCTTAGGTGGATGTCGTTTTTTACGCTGATATCGGACCGATATCTGATCGGATCAGTACAGCCCTAGTAAAATCCTGCCCCGTGTGAGGCTCGAACTCACGACCTTCAGATTATGAGACTGACGCGCTGCCTACTGCGCCAACGAGGCCTGTATATAAGGAAACTGTTGACCGTTTTCAACGTCATAACCTTTCTAGGTTGTACAAAATTCACCACTAGTATGTCAAAATATATTTCATTGTCACGATACCCTTTCATAGAGTAATATTCAGGGCTATCCCGTTCCAACTTTTTAACTTCTGATACCAATACTGCAGCTTTGAGAGTGCTTAGGTGGATGTCGTTTTTTACGCTGATATCGGACCGATATCTGATCGGATCAGTACAGCCCTAGTAAAATCCTGCCCCGTGTGAGGCTCGAACTCACGACCTTCAGATTATGAGACTGACGCGCTGCCTACTGCGCCAACGAGGCCTGTATATAAGGAAACTGTTGACCGCTTTCGCCGTCATAACCTTTTTAGGTTGTACAAAATTCACCACTAGTATGTCAAAATATATTTCATTGTCACGATACCCTTTCATAGAGTAATATTCAGGGCTATCGCGTTCCAACTTTTTGACTTCTGATACCAATACTACAGCTTTGAGAGTGCTTAGGTGGATGTCGTTTTTTACGCTGATATCGGGCCGATATCTGATCGGATCAGTACAGCCCTAGTAAAATCCTGCCCCGTGTGAGGCTCGAACTCACGAGCTTCAGATTATGAGACTGACGCGCTGCCTACTGCGCCAACGAGGCCTGTATATAAGGAAACTGTTGACCGCTTTCGACGTCATAACCTTTCTAGGTTGTACAAAATTCACCACTAGCATGTCAAAATATGTTTCATTGTCACGATACCCTTTCATAGAGTAATGTTCAGGGCTATCCCGTGCCAACTTTATGACTTCTGATACCAATACTGCAGCTTTGAGAGTGCTTAGGTGGATGTCGTTTTTTATGCTGAAATCGGGCCGATATCTGATCGGATCAGTACAGCCCTAGTAAAATCCTGCCCCGTGTGAGGCTCGAACTCACGACCTTCAGATTATGAGACTGACGCGCTGCCTACTGCGCCAACAAGGCCTGTATATAAGGAAACTGTTGACCGCTTTCGACGTCATAACCTTTCTAGGTTGTACAAAATTCACCACTAGCATGTCAAAATATATTTCATTGTCACGATACCCTTTCATAGAGTAATATTCAGGGCTATCCCGTTCCGACTTCCGATACCAATACTGCAGCTTTGAGAGTGCTTAGGTGGATGTCGTTTTTTATGCTGATATCGGGCCGATATCTGATCGGATCAGTACAGCCCTAGTAAAATCCTGCCCCGTGTGAGGCTCGAACTCACGACCTTCAGATTATGAGACTGACGCGCTGCCTACTGCGCCAACGAATCCTGTATATAAGGAAACTGTTGACCGTTTTCGACGTCATAACCTTTCTAGGTTGTACAAAATTCACCACTAGCATGTCAAAATATATTTCATTGTCACAATACACTTTCATAGAGTAATATTCAGGGCTATCCCGTTTCAACTTTTTGACTTCTGATACCAATACTGCAGCTTTGAGAGTGCTTAGGTGGATGTCGTTTTTTATGCTGATATCGGGCCGATATCTGATCGGATCAGTACAGCCCTAGTAAAATCCTGCCCCGTGTGAGGCTCGAACTCACGACCTTCAGATTATGAGACTGACGCGCTGCCTACTGCGCCAACGAGGCCTGTATATAAGGAAACTGTTGACCGTTTTCAACGTCATAACCTTTCTAGGTTGTACAAAATTCACCACTAGTATGTCAAAATATATTTCATTGTCACGATACCCTTTCATAGAGTAATATTCAGGGCTATCCCGTTCCAACTTTTTAACTTCTGATACCAATACTGCAGCTTTGAGAGTGCTTAGGTGGATGTCGTTTTTTACGCTGATATCGGACCGATATCTGATCGGATCAGTACAGCCCTAGTAAAATCCTGCCCCGTGTGAGGCTCGAACTCACGACCTTCAGATTATGAGACTGACGCGCTGCCTACTGCGCCAACGAGGCCTGTATATAAGGAAACTGTTGACCGCTTTCGCCGTCATAACCTTTTTAGGTTGTACAAAATTCACCACTAGTATGTCAAAATATATTTCATTGTCACGATACCCTTTCATAGAGTAATATTCAGGGCTATCGCGTTCCAACTTTTTGACTTCTGATACCAATACTACAGCTTTGAGAGTGCTTAGGTGGATGTCGTTTTTTACGCTGATATCGGGCCGATATCTGATCGGATCAGTACAGCCCTAGTAAAATCCTGCCCCGTGTGAGGCTCGAACTCACGAGCTTCAGATTATGAGACTGACGCGCTGCCTACTGCGCCAACGAGGCCTGTATATAAGGAAACTGTTGACCGCTTTCGACGTCATAACCTTTCTAGGTTGTACAAAATTCACCACTAGCATGTCAAAATATGTTTCATTGTCACGATACCCTTTCATAGAGTAATGTTCAGGGCTATCCCGTGCCAACTTTATGACTTCTGATACCAATACTGCAGCTTTGAGAGTGCTTAGGTGGATGTCGTTTTTTATGCTGAAATCGGGCCGATATCTGATCGGATCAGTACAGCCCTAGTAAAATCCTGCCCCGTGTGAGGCTCGAACTCACGACCTTCAGATTATGAGACTGACGCGCTGCCTACTGCGCCAACGAGGCCTGTATATAAGGAAACTGTTGACCGTTTTCGACGTCATAACCTTTCTAGGTTGTACAAAATTCACCACTAGTATGTCAAAATATATTTCATTGTCACGATACCCTTTCATAGAGTAATATTCAGGGCTATCCCGTTCCAACTTTTTAACTTCTGATACCAATACTGCAGCTTTGAGAGTGCTTAGGTAGATGTAGTTTTTTATGTTGATATCGGGCTGATATCTGATCGGATCAGTACAGCCCTAGTAAAATCCTGCCCCGTGTGAGGCTCGAACTCACGACCTTCAGATTATGAGACTGACGCGCTGCCTACTGCGCCAACGAGGCCTGTATACAAGGAAACTGTTGACCGCTTTCGACGTCATAACCTTTCTAGGTTGTACAAAATTCACCACTAGCATGTCAAAATATATTTCATTGTCACGATACCCTTTCATAGAGTAATATTCAGGGCTATCCCGTTCCAACTTCCGATACCAATACTGCAGCTTTGAGAGTGCTTAGGTGGATGTCGTTTTTTATGCTGATATCGGGCCGATATCTGATCGGATCAGTACAGCTCTAGTAAAATCCTGCCCCGTGTGAGGCTCGAACTCACGACCTTCAGATTATGAGACTGACGCGCTGCCTACTGCGCCAACGAGGCCTGTATATAAGGAAACTGTTTGACCGCTTTCGCCGTCATAACCTTTTTAGGTTGTACAAAATTCACCACTAGTATGTCAAAATATATTTCATTGTCACGATACCCTTTCATAGAGTAATATTCAGGGCTATCGCGTTCCAACTTTTTGACTTCTGATACCAATACTGCAGCTTTGAGAGTGCTTAGGTGGATGTCGTTTTTTACGCTGATATCGGGCCGATATCTGATCGGATCAGTACAGCCCTAGTAAAATCCTGCCCCGTGTGAGGCTCGAACTCACGACCTTCAGATTATGAGACTGACGCGCTGCCTACTGCGCCAACGAGGCCTGTATATAAGGAAACTGTTGACCGCTTTCGACGTCATAACCTTTCTAGGTTGTACAAAATTCACCACTAGCATGTCAAAATATGTTTCATTGTCACGATACCCTTTCATAGAGTAATGTTCAGGGCTATCCCGTGCCAACTTTATGACTTCTGATACCAATACTGCAGCTTTGAGAGTGCTTAGGTGGATGTCGTTTTTTATGCTGAAATCGGGCCGATATCTGATCGGATCAGTACAGCCCTAGTAAAATCCTGCCCCGTGTGAGGCTCGAACTCACGACCTTCAGATTATGAGACTGACGCGCTGCCTACTGCGCCAACGAGGCCTGTATATAAGGAAACTGTTGACCGTTTTTGGCGTCATGAACTTTTTAGGTTGTACAAAATTCACCACTAGCATGTCAAAATATATTTCATTGTCACAATACCCTTTCATAGAGTAATATTCAGGGCTATCCCGTTCCAACTTCTGATACCAATACTGCAGCTTTGAGAGTGCTTAGGTGGATATAGTTTTTTATGCTGATATCGGGCCGATATCTGATCGGATCAGTACAGCCCTAGTAAAAACCTGCCCCGTGTGAGGCTCGAACTCACGACCTTCAGATTATGAGACTGACGCGCTGCCTACTGCGCCAACGAGGCCTGTATATAAGGAAACTTTTGACCGTTTTCGACGTCATAACCTTTCTAGGTTGTACAAAATTCACCACTAGCATGTCAAAATATATTTCATTGTCACAATACACTTTCATAGAGTAATATTCAGGGCTATCCCGTTTCAACTTTTTGACTTCTGATACCAATACTGCAGCTTTGAGAGTGCTTAGGTGGATGTCGTTTTTTATGCTGATATCGGGACGATATCTGATCGGATCAGTACAGCCCTAGTAAAATCCTGCCCTGTGTGAGGCTCGAACTCACGACCTTCAGATTATGAGACTGACGCGCTGCCTACTGCGCCAACGAGGCCTGTATGTAAGGAAACTGTTGACCGCTTTCGACGTCATAACCTTTCTAGGTTGTACAAAATTCACCACTAGCATGTCAAAATATATTTCATTGTCACGATACCCTTTCATAGAGTAATATTCAGGGCTATCCCGTTCCAACTTCCGATACCAATACTGCAGCTTTGAGAGTGCTTAGGTGGATGTCGTTTTTTATGCTGATATCGGGCCGATATCTGATCGGATCAGTACAGCCCTAGTAAAATCCTGCCCCGTGTGAGGCTCGAACTCACGACCTTCAGATTATGAGACTGACGCGCTGCCTACTGCGCCAACGAGGCCTGTATATAAGGAAACTGTTTGACCGCTTTCGCCGTCATAACCTTTTTAGGTTGTACAAAATTCACCACTAGTATGTCAAAATATATTTCATTGTCACGATACCCTTTCATAGAGTAATATTCAGGGCTATCGCGTTCCAACTTTTTGACTTCTGATACCAATACTGCAGCTTTGAGAGTGCTTAGGTGGATGTCGTTTTTTACGCTGATATCGGGACGATATCTGATCGGATCAGTACAGCCCTAGTAAAATCCTGCCCCGTGTGAGGCTCGAACTCACGACCTTCAGATTATGAGACTGACGCGCTGCCTACTGCGCCAACGAGGCCTGTATATAAGGAAACTGTTGACCGCTTTCGACGTCATAACCTTTCTAGGTTGTACAAAATTCACCACTAGCATGTCAAAATATGTTTCATTGTCACGATACCCTTTCATAGAGTAATGTTCAGGGCTATCCCGTGCCAACTTTATGACTTCTGATACCAATACTGCAGCTTTGAGCGTGCTTAGGTGGATGTCGTTTTTTATGCTGAAATCGGGCCGATATCTGATCGGATCAGTACAGCCCTAGTAAAATCCTGCCCCGTGTGAGGCTCGAACTCACGACCTTCAGATTATGAGACTGACGCGCTGCCTACTGCGCCAACGAGGCCTGTATATAAGGAAACTGTTGACCGTTTTTGGCGTCATGAACTTTTTAGGTTGTACAAAATTCACCACTAGCATGTCAAAATATATTTCATTGTCACAATACCCTTTCATAGAGTAATATTCAGGGCTATCCCGTTCCAACTTCTGATACCAATACTGCAGCTTTGAGAGTGCTTAGGTGGATGTAGTTTTTTATGCTGATATCGGGCCGATATCTGATCGGATCAGTACAGCCCTAGTAAAATCGTGCCCCGTGTGAGGCTCGAACTCACGACCTTCAGATTATGAGACTGACGCGCTGCCTACTGCGCCAACGAGGCCTGTATATAAGGAAACTTTTGACCGTTTTCGACGTCATAACCTTTCTAGGTTGTACAAAATTCACCACTAGCATGTCAAAATATATTTCATTGTCACAATACACTTTCATAGAGTAATATTCAGGGCTATCCCGTTTCAACTTTTTGACTTCTGATACCAATACTGCAGCTTTGAGAGTGCTTAGGTGGATGTCGTTTTTTATGCTGATATCGGGCCGATATCTGATCGGATCAGTACAGCCCTAGTAAAATCCTGCCCCGTGTGAGGCTCGAACTCACGACCTTCAGATTATGAGACTGACGCGCTGCCTACTGCGCCAACGAGGCCTGTATATAAGGAAACTGTTGACCGTTTTCGACGTCATAACCTTTCTAGGTTGTACAAAATTCACCACTAGTATGTCAAAATATATTTCATTGTCACGATACCCTTTCATAGAGTAATATTCAGGGCTATCCCGTTCCAACTTTTTAACTTCTGATACCAATACTGCAGCTTTGAGAGTGCTTAGGTAGATGTAGTTTTTTATGTTGATATCGGGCCGATATCTGATCGGATCAGTACAGCCCTAGTAAAATCCTGCCCCGTGTGAGGCTCGAACTCACGACCTTCAGATTATGAGACTGACGCGCTGCCTACTGCGCCAACGAGGCCTGTATATAAGGAAACTGTTGACCGCTTTCGACGTCATAACCTTTCTAGGTTGTACAAAATTCACCACTAGCATGTCAAAATATATTTCATTGTCACGATACCCTTTCATAGAGTAATATTCAGGGCTATCCCGTTCCAACTTCCGATACCAATACTGCAGCTTTGAGAGTGCTTAGGTAGATGTCGTTTTTTATGCTGATATCGGGCCGATATCTGATCGGATCAGTACAGCCCTAGTAAAATCCTGCCCCGTGTGAGGCTCGAACTCACGACCTTCAGATTATGAGACTGACGCGCTGCCTACTGCGCCAACGAGGCCTGTATATAAGGAAACTGTTTGACCGCTTTCGCCGTCATAACCTTTTTAGGTTGTACAAAATTCACCACTAGTATGTCAAAATATATTTCATTGTCACGATACCCTTTCATAGAGTAATATTCAGGGCTATCCCGTTCCAACTTCCGATACCAATACTGCAGCTTTGAGAGTGCTTAGGTGGATGTCGTTTTTTATGCTGATATCGGGCCGATATCTGATCGGATCAGTACAGCCCTAGTAAAATCCTGCCCCGTGTGAGGCTCGAACTCACGACCTTCAGATTATGAGACTGACGCGCTGCCTACTGCGCCAACGAGGCCTGTATATAAGGAAACTGTTGACCGTTTTCGACGTCATAACCTTTCTAGGTTGTACAAAATTCACCACTAGCATGTCAAAATATATTTCATTGTCACAATACACTTTCATAGAGTAATATTCAGGGCTATCCAGTTTCAACTTTTTGACTTCTGATACCAATACTGCAGCTTTGAGAGTGCTTAGGTGGATGTCGTTTTTTATGCTGATATCGGGCCGATATCTGATCGGATCAGTACAGCCCTAGTAAAATCCTGCCCCGTGTGAGGCTCGAACTCACGACCTTCAGATTATGAGACTGACGCGCTGCCTACTGCGCCAACGAGGCCTGTATATAAGGAAACTGTTGACCGTTTTCGACGTCATAACCTTTCTAGGTTGTACAAAATTCACCACTAGTATGTCAAAATATATTTCATTGTCACGATACCCTTTCATAGAGTAATATTCAGGGCTATCCCGTTCCAACTTTTTAACTTCTGATACCAATACTGCAGCTTTGAGAGTGCTTAGGTGGATGTCGTTTTTTACGCTGATATCGGGCCGATATCTGATCGGATCAGTACAGCCCTAGTAAAATCCTGCCCCGTGTGAGGCTCGAACTCAAGACCTTCAGATTATGAGACTGACGCGCTGCCTACTGCGCCAACAAGGCCTGTATATAAGGAAACTGTTGACCGCTTTCGACGTCATAACCTTTCTAGGTTGGACAAAATTCACCACTAGCATGTCAAAATATATTTCATTGTCACGATACCCTTTCATAGAGTAATATTCAGGGCTATCCCGTTCCAACTTCCGATACCAATACTGCAGCTTTGAGAGTGCTTAGGTGGATGTCGTTTTTTATGCTGATATCGGGCCGATATCTGATCGGATCAGTACAGCCCTAGTAAAATCCTGCCCCGTGTGAGGCTCGAACTCACGACCTTCAGATTATGAGACTGACGCGCTGCCTACTGCGCCAACGAGGCCTGTATATAAGGAAACTGTTGACCGTTTTCGACGTCATAACCTTTCTAGGTTGTACAAAATTCACCACTAGCATGTCAAAATATATTTCATTGTCACAATACACTTTCATAGAGTAATATTCAGGGCTATCCCGTTTCAACTTTTTGACTTCTGATACCAATACTGCAGCTTTGAGAGTGCTTAGGTGGATGTCGTTTTTTATGCTGATATCGGGCCGATATCTGATCGGATCAGTACAGCCCTAGTAAAATCCTGCCCCGTGTGAGGCTCGAACTCACGACCTTCAGATTATGAGACTGACGCGCTGCCTACTGCGCCAACGAGGCCTGTATATAAGGAAACTGTTGACCGTTTTCGACGTCATAACCTTTCTAGGTTGTACAAAATTCACCACTAGTATGTCAAAATATATTTCATTGTCACGATACCCTTTCATAGAGTAATATTCAGGGCTATCCCGTTCCAACTTTTTAACTTCTGATACCAATACTGCAGCTTTGAGAGTGCTTAGGTGGATGTCGTTTTTTACGCTGATATCGGGCCGATATCTGATCGGATCAGTACAGCCCTAGTAAAATCCTGCCCTGTGTGAGGCTCGAACTCACGACCTTCAGATTATGAGACTGACGCGCTGCCTACTGCGCCAACGAGGCCTGTATATAAGGAAACTGTTGACCGCTTTCGCCGTCATAACCTTTTTAGGTTGTACAAAATTCACCACTAGTATGTCAAAATATATTTCATTGTCACGATACCCTTTCATAGAGTAATATTCAGGGCTATCCCGTTCCAACTTTTTAACTTCTGATACCAATACTGCAGCTTTGAGAGTGCTTAGGTAGATGTAGTTTTTTATGTTGATATCGGGCCGATATCTGATCGGATCAGTACAGCCCTAGTAAAATCCTGCCCCGTGTGAGGCTCGAACTCACGACCTTCAGATTATGAGACTGACGCGCTGCCTACTGCGCCAACGAGGCCTGTATATAAGGAAACTGTTGACCGCTTTCGACGTCATAACCTTTCTAGGTTGTACAAAATTCACCACTAGCATGTCAAAATATGTTTCATTGTCACGATACCCTTTCATAGAGTAATGTTCAGGGCTATCCCGTGCCAACTTTATGACTTCTGATACCAATACTGCAGCTTTGAGAGTGCTTAGGTGGATGTCGTTTTTTATGCTGAAATCGGGCCGATATCTGATCGGATCAGTACAGCCCTAGTAAAATCCTGCCCCGTGTGAGGCTCGAACTCACGACCTTCAGATTATGAGACTGACGCGCTGCCTACTGCGCCAACGAGGCCTGTATATAAGGAAACTGTTGACCGTTTTTGACGTCATGAACTTTTTAGGTTGTACAAAATTCACCACTAGCATGTCAAAATATATTTCATTGTCACAATACCCTTTCATAGAGTAATATTCAGGGCTATCCCGTTCCAACTTTTTGACTTCTGATACCAATACTGCAGCTTTGAGAGTGCTTAGGTGGATGTAGTTTTTTATGTTGATATCGGGCCGATATCTGATCGGATCAGTACAGCCCTAGTAAAATCCTGCCCCGTGTGAGGCTCGAACTCACGACCTTCAGATTATGAGACTGACGCGCTGCCTACTGCGCCAACAAGGCCTGTATATAAGGAAACTGTTGACCGCTTTCGACGTCATAACCTTTCTAGGTTGTACAAAATTCACCACTAGCATGTCAAAATATATTTCATTGTCACGATACCCTTTCATAGAGTAATATTCAGGGCTATCCCGTTCCAACTTCCGATACCAATACTGCAGCTTTGAGAGTGCTTAGGTGGATGTCGTTTTTTATGCTGATATCGGGCCGATATCTGATCGGATCAGTACAGCCCTAGTAAAATCCTGCCCCGTGTGAGGCTCGAACTCACGACCTTCAGATTATGAGACTGACGCGCTGCCTACTGCGCCAACGAGGCCTGTATATAAGGAAACTGTTGACCGTTTTCGACGTCATAACCTTTCTAGGTTGTACAAAATTCACCACTAGCATGTCAAAATATATTTCATTGTCACAATACACTTTCATAGAGTAATATTCAGGGCTATCCCGTTTCAACTTTTTGACTTCTGATACCAATACTGCAGCTTTGAGAGTGCTTAGGTGGATGTCGTTTTTTATGCTGATATCGGGCCGATATCTGATCGGATCAGTACAGCCCTAGTAAAATCCTGCCCCGTGTGAGGCTCGAACTCACGACCTTCAGATTATGAGACTGACGCGCTGCCTACTGCGCCAACGAGGCCTGTATATAAGGAAACTGTTGACCGTTTTCGACGTCATAACCTTTCTAGGTTGTACAAAATTCACCACTAGTATGTCAAAATATATTTCATTGTCACGATACCCTTTCATAGAGTAATATTCAGGGCTATCGCGTTCCAACTTTTTGACTTCTGATACCAATACTGCAGCTTTGAGAGTGCTTAGGTGGATGTCGTTTTTTACGCTGATATCGGGCCGATATCTGATCGGATCAGTACAGCCCTAGTAAAATCCTGCCCCGTGTGAGGCTCGAACTCACGACCTTCAGATTATGAGACTGACGCGCTGCCTACTGCGCCAACGAGGCCTGTATATAAGGAAACTGTTGACCGCTTTCGACGTCATAACCTTTCTAGGTTGTACAAAATTCACCACTAGCATGTCAAAATATGTTTCATTGTCACGATACCCTTTCATAGAGTAATGTTCAGGGCTATCCCGTGCCAACTTTATGACTTCTGATACCAATACTGCAGCTTTGAGAGTGCTTAGGTGGATGTCGTTTTTTATGCTGAAATCGGGCCGATATCTGATCGGATCAGTACAGCCCTAGTAAAATCCTGCCCCGTGTGAGGCTCGAACTCACGACCTTCAGATTATGAGACTGACGCGCTGCCTACTGCGCCAACGAGGCCTGTATATAAGGAAACTGTTGACCGTTTTTGACGTCATAACCTTTCTAGGTTGTACAAAATTCACCACTAGTATGTCAAAATATATTTCATTGTCACGATACCCTTTCATAGAGTAATATTCAGGGCTATCCCGTTCCAACTGTTTAACTTCTGATACCAATACTGCAGCTTTGAGAGTGCTTAGGTAGATGTAGTTTTTTATGTTGATATCGGGCCGATATCTGATCGGATCAGTACAGCCCTAGTAAAATCCTGCCCCGTGTGAGGCTCGAACTCACGACCTTCAGATTATGAGACTGACGCGCTGCCTACTGCGCCAACGAGGCCTGTATACAAGGAAACTGTTGACCGCTTTCGACGTCATAACCTTTCTAGGTTGTACAAAATTCACCACTAGCATGTCAAAATATATTTCATTGTCACGATACCCTTTCATAGAGTAATATTCAGGGCTATCCCGTTCCAACTTCCGATACCAATACTGCAGCTTTGAGAGTGCTTAGGTGGATGTCGTTTTTTATGCTGATATCGGGCCGATATCTGATCGGATCAGTACAGCCCTAGTAAAATCCTGCCCCGTGTGAGGCTCGAACTCACGACCTTCAGATTATGAGACTGACGCGCTGCCTACTGCGCCAACGAGGCCTGTATATAAGGAAACTGTTTGACCGCTTTCGCCGTCATAACCTTTTTAGGTTGTACAAAATTCACCACTAGTATGTCAAAATATATTTCATTGTCACGATACCCTTTCATAGAGTAATATTCAGGGCTATCGCGTTCCAACTTTTTGACTTCTGATACCAATACTGCAGCTTTGAGAGTGCTTAGGTGGATGTCGTTTTTTACGCTGATATCGGGCCGATATCTGATCGGATCAGTACAGCCCTAGTAAAATCCTGCCCCGTGTGAGGCTCGAACTCACGACCTTCAGATTATGAGACTGACGCGCTGCCTACTGCGCCAACGAGGCCTGTATATAAGGAAACTGTTGACCGCTTTCGACGTCATAACCTTTCTAGGTTGTACAAAATTCACCACTAGCATGTCAAAATATGTTTCATTGTCACGATACCCTTTCATAGAGTAATGTTCAGGGCTATCCCGTGCCAACTTTATGACTTCTGATACCAATACTGCAGCTTTGAGAGTGCTTAGGTGGATGTCGTTTTTTATGCTGAAATCGGGCCGATATCTGATCGGATCAGTACAGCCCTAGTAAAATCCTGCCCCGTGTGAGGCTCGAACTCACGACCTTCAGATTATGAGACTGACGCGCTGCCTACTGCGCCAACGAGGCCTGTATATAAGGAAACTGTTGACCGTTTTTGACGTCATAACCTTTCTAGGTTGTACAAAATTCACCACTAGTATGTCAAAATATATTTCATTGTCACGATACCCTTTCATAGAGTAATATTCAGGGCTATCCCGTTCCAACTGTTTAACTTCTGATACCAATACTGCAGCTTTGAGAGTGCTTAGGTAGATGTAGTTTTTTATGTTGATATCGGGCCGATATCTGATCGGATCAGTACAGCCCTAGTAAAATCCTGCCCCGTGTGAGGCTCGAACTCACGACCTTCAGATTATGAGACTGACGCGCTGCCTACTGCGCCAACGAGGCCTGTATACAAGGAAACTGTTGACCGCTTTCGACGTCATAACCTTTCTAGGTTGTACAAAATTCACCACTAGCATGTCAAAATATATTTCATTGTCACGATACCCTTTCATAGAGTAATATTCAGGGCTATCCCGTTCCAACTTCCGATACCAATACTGCAGCTTTGAGAGTGCTTAGGTGGATGTCGTTTTTTATGCTGATATCGGGCCGATATCTGATCGGATCAGTACAGCCCTAGTAAAATCCTGCCCCGTGTGAGGCTCGAACTCACGACCTTCAGATTATGAGACTGACGCGCTGCCTACTGCGCCAACGAGGCCTGTATATAAGGAAACTGTTTGACCGCTTTCGCCGTCATAACCTTTTTAGGTTGTACAAAATTCACCACTAGTATGTCAAAATATATTTCATTGTCACGATACCCTTTCATAGAGTAATATTCAGGGCTATCGCGTTCCAACTTTTTGACTTCTGATACCAATACTGCAGCTTTGAGAGTGCTTAGGTGGATGTCGTTTTTTACGCTGATATCGGGCCGATATCTGATCGGATCAGTACAGCCCTAGTAAAATCCTGCCCCGTGTGAGGCTCGAACTCACGACCTTCAGATTATGAGACTGACGCGCTGCCTACTGCGCCAACGAGGCCTGTATATAAGGAAACTGTTGACCGCTTTCGACGTCATAACCTTTCTAGGTTGTACAAAATTCACCACTAGCATGTCAAAATATGTTTCATTGTCACGATACCCTTTCATAGAGTAATGTTCAGGGCTATCCCGTGCCAACTTTATGACTTCTGATACCAATACTGCAGCTTTGAGAGTGCTTAGGTGGATGTCGTTTTTTATGCTGAAATCGGGCCGATATCTGATCGGATCAGTACAGCCCTAGTAAAATCCTGCCCCGTGTGAGGCTCGAACTCACGACCTTCAGATTATGAGACTGACGCGCTGCCTACTGCGCCAAAGACATCGCCTGCTTGTCAAGGTCGGAGCGCTATAATATGAACGTTCGGCCAATCAAAGAAAAGCACACGCACTGGGAGGACGGGATCGACTCCTGCCCGAGCCAACTTTCTTCAACTGTGGCTCTGCTTGCTTGTAGCATATATACTGTACATATAATGTAACATACGCTTGTATTCATTGCGTCTGTCATTCTAGACTTACAATTGATGAGATGATCAAAGCATTAATAATTACCATGAGCCACCGAGGGCACGTTGAGCCACGAGTTCAACGATGCTTGTAGGCAGCCGATAATATAACATTAACATTAACCTGATCAAAGCAGAACGTGAGCTTTTACTGGCTGACTTAATGTTCCTGCATGGTTTCTTTCCGACATACAGCTAAACATTGTCCAATTTTCTATTAAGTGTATAGCCTACATTATATTTTGGCTATATGTGATAAGAAGAAGAAGTGTAATAAAATTGTAGAGTGTGATTGTGAACGCTTTCCCGTGTCGTTCAAACGTCTTAATAAAGTGTGCGCATGAGATCCTTATGTTATTCCCACAATGACATCCTTATGAGAGCCTATATACTCACCTTTACGCACGGTGGATTTACTTGGATTATGCGATATAATAGCCTGTGCGACAGTGTGCGTCCATCCTATTCTTTATTATGGTGAACGAATTGATGCTAATATTATAATACTAATAATTATTATTATTGTTTTGTCCTTGTTGGTGTACAGTTGGTTCTAGCTGTCACAGCATGATGCATTGTCAGCTTGTAGATCGGCTATTTTCAGTGAATGTAGGTTACCCCGCAAAATAGGGATGCTGGTAAAAAAAAAGAAGAAAAAAAGAGAGATAAACTGTTCTATATCACATGGATTTGGCGGACCCCCTGTAGTAACTACGAGGACCCCCTAGGGCCTAGGGGTCCCGGACCTCCGTTTTTACATCATATCAGACGGCAATTTATTTTGTTAACTCTGTCTTGCCTGTCTAAGTGACTCTATAGGTATAGCCTACATTATATTTCGCTTAATATAATGTTGACACTATGACGAACTCTTGTTTCCCTTAACCTAATAATGTAACTGTAATAAATAGCCGACATTTTGCAATGTGTCATTGTTATCCAAGTTATTGCTAGTAATCAGTGGTGGAAAAAGTACTCAAACTTTTTACTTAAGTAAAAGTATCAATACCGCAATACAGAAATACTCTATTACAAGTAAATGAAGACCGCATGGCTACTTAAAATTCACGAGGATATGCAAATGAGCCATGCGGTCTTATACTTAGCCTACCACAAACAGCAGATCGCAGCATGACGCGTTGTCAGCTTGTAGATCGGCTATTTTCAGTGAATGTACCCCCAGATGCTGGTTATAGTGAAAAAAAAAATGGAAAAAAGAGAGAAAATCTCAAATAGATTTGGCGGACCCCCTGTACTGTAGTAACTATGAGGACCCCCTTATGAAGACCCCTGTTCTAGGTTAACATATGGCTATGGTTTAGAACAGTTTTAAACCATAGCATGTCACCCTAATATATTGTTGATACCCTAACTCATAAACTCTTTTAGTTATGTAGTGATAGTCTACCTACATCGTTGAGAGCTTATAGATTTGCTATTTTCAAATGGCTGAAAATATGTATATAGGGCTGAAGTGGTTAATGTATGTTCTGTAATAATAATCCAAATCTACAACTTAACTTAAGTTTTCAAATAATTGTAGTGGAGTACAAGTATAATATTTGCCTCTGAGATCAGATTTAGTGGAGTAGAAGTAAAAGTACTGAAAATTGCAAATACTTGGAAAACAAACGCCAGTCATGGATCATATGACGGTCGTCTGTCGGTCATGGATGAACTTCAACCTGGTGTTTGCACTTTCTCCCTTTTTGCTCCATACATCTATATACACGTTGAAATTTCAAAAATAAAGTGCTTAGCTCATGGCCACACATGTTACAATTATGTACGGGCCCTCAATAAGTACCCGTATTTTCCGTATTATTCAATAAAAAGCCACCGATCGGATTAAAATATCCGATCGGTGGCCATTTTCTCATAGAGTTATAATGCACCAGAGTGCAATACACCTCCCAGCCGATAGGGTCACGTAGTTGAAAGCATATGAAGAAAATAAGGGGAAAATGGCCACCAATCGGATTAAAATGCTTTTTATTTAACAATTCAAAATATTCGGGTACTTCTGAGGAAACGTACATAGTTGTAAAATCCGTAGCCATGGGGTAAGCACTTTATATTTGGAATATGAACGTTCATGTAGATGTACGGACCAAAAAGGGAGAAAGTTTAAATACCAAGTTGAGCTCATCCATGACGGTCGGTCACGATATGACAGTCATGTTTCAGGGCTATAAACTCATACATGATCGGTTTTGCTGTTCTCAAATACATTACCCACAATAAATAAAATACTGGAGCACAGCCTGGGTACTTTGAAGGCAGTAAGATAATCAAAATAGAAAAGATTGTAACTTCCTCTTGCAATGAACAGCCAACTAATTTCCAAATGGACTGCAGGTTATGTAAAAAAAACGAATACAATTACTAGATCATGATGTACCATGGAATGACAAAAGAACAAGCTGACAAAGTGTACAAATCAATCAAATCAATCTTTATTTTTATTTAATGCTTTCTGTGCTGTTTCTCCTACCATGCTCCTCCTTCTTCCTTGTCTAGGAATGGAGTCTGGGAGTTGAGGGAAAGATTTAACAGGTCAGTGAATTTGAGTGAAACAATAAATACAGGACCGAGATTTGCCGCTGCTGACGGGGGCGGGTCCGGGAGTTGAGGGAAAGATTTAACTGGTAGTGAAACAGTAAATCCAGCAGGGAGTTAAGGACCACAAGCAGTGACTGCAGGACCGTGATTGGCTGCCCAGAAGAGACGAAGAAGTTACTGCAGGCGCCAACGACGAGGCCTGTATATAAGGAAACTGTTGACCGTTTTTGGCGTCATGAACTTTTTAGGTTGTACAAAATTCACCACTAGCATGTCAAAATATATTTCATTGTCACAATACCCTTTCATAGAGTAATATTCAGGGCTATCCCGTTCCAACTTCTGATACCAATACTGCAGTTTTGAGAGTGCTTAGGTGGATGTAGTTTTTTATGCTGATATCGGGCCGATATCTGATCGGATCAGTACAGCCCTAGTAAAATCCTGCCCCGTGTGAGGCTCGAACTCACGACCTTCAGATTATGAGACTGACGCGCTGCCTACTGCGCCAACGAGGCCTGTATATAAGGAAACTTTTGACCGTTTTCGACGTCATAACCTTTCTAGGTTGTACAAAATTCACCACTAGCATGTCAAAATATATTTCATTGTCACAATACACTTTCATAGAGTAATATTCAGGGCTATCCCGTTTAAACTTTTTGACTTCTGATACCAATACTGCAGCTTTGAGAGTGCTTAGGTGGATGTCGTTTTTTATGCTGATATCGGGACGATATCTGATCGGATCAGTACAGCCCTAGTAAAATCTTGCCCCGTGTGAGGCTCGAACTCACGACCTTCAGATTATGAGACTGACGCGCTGCCTACTGCGCCAACGAGGCCTGTATATAAGGAAACTGTTGACCGTTTTCGACGTCATAACCTTTCTAGGTTGTACAAAATTCACCACTAGTATGTCAAAATATATTTCATTGTCACGATACCCTTTCATAGAGTAATATTCAGGGCTATCCCGTTCCAACTTTTTAACTTCTGATACCAATACTGCAGCTTTGAGAGTGCTTAGGTAGATGTAGTTTTTTATGTTGATATCGGGCCGATATCTGATCGGATCAGTACAGCCCTAGTAAAATCCTGCCCCGTGTGAGGCTCGAACTCACGACCTTCAGATTATGAGACTGACGCGCTGCCTACTGCGCCAACGAGGCCTGTATATAAGGAAACTGTTGACCGCTTTCGACGTCATAACCTTTCTAGGTTGTACAAAATTCACCACTAGCATGTCAAAATATATTTCATTGTCACGATACCCTTTCATAGAGTAATATTCAGGGCTATCCCGTTCCAACTTCCGATACCAATACTGCAGCTTTGAGAGTGCTTAGGTGGATGTCGTTTTTTATGCTGATATCGGGCCGATATCTGATCGGATCAGTACAGCCCTAGTAAAATCCTGCCCCGTGTGAGGCTCGAACTCACGACCTTCAGATTATGAGACTGACGCGCTGCCTACTGCGCCAACGAGGCCTGTATATAAGGAAACTGTTGACCGCTTTCGACGTCATAACCTTTCTAGGTTGTACAAAATTCACCACTAGCATGTCAAAATATGTTTCATTGTCACGATACCCTTTCATAGAGTAATGTTCAGGGCTATCCCGTGCCAACTTTATGACTTCTGATACCAATACTGCAGCTTTGAGAGTGCTTAGGTGGATGTCGTTTTTTATGCTGAAATCGGGCCGATATCTGATCGGATCAGTACAGCCCTAGTAAAATCCTGCCCTGTGTGAGGCTCGAACTCACGACCTTCAGATTATGAGACTGACGCGCTGCCTACTGCGCCAACGAGGCCTGTATATAAGGAAACTGTTGACCGTTTTTGGCGTCATGAACTTTTTAGGTTGTACAAAATTCACCACTAGCATGTCAAAATATGTTTCATTGTCACGATACCCTTTCATAGAGTAATGTTCAGGGCTATCCCGTGCCAACTTTATGACTTCTGATACCAATACTGCAGCTTTGAGAGTGCTTAGGTGGATGTCGTTTTTTATGCTGAAATCGGGCTGATATCTGATCGGATCAGTACAGCCCTAGTAAAATCCTGCCCCGTGTGAGGCTCGAACTCACGACCTTCAGATTATGAGACTGACGCGCTGCCTACTGCGCCAACGAGGCCTGTATATAAGGAAACTGTTGACCGTTTTTGGCGTCATGAACTTTTTAGGTTGTACAAAATTCACCACTAGCATGTCAAAATATATTTCATTGTCACAATACCCTTTCATAGAGTAATATTCAGGGCTATCCCGTTCCAACTTCTGATACCAATACTGCAGCTTTGAGAGTGCTTAGGTGGATGTAGTTTTTTATGCTGATATCGGGCCGATATCTGATCGGATCAGTACAGCCCTAGTAAAATCCTGCCCCGTGTGAGGCTCGAACTCACGACCTTCAGATTATGAGACTGACGCGCTGCCTACTGCGCCAACGAGGCCTGTATATAAGGAAACTTTTGACCGTTTTCGACGTCATAACCTTTCTAGGTTGTACAAAATTCACCACTAGCATGTCAAAATATATTTCATTGTCACAATACACTTTCATAGAGTAATATTCAGGGCTATCCCGTTTCAACTTTTTGACTTCTGATACCAATACTGCAGCTTTGAGAGTGCTTAGGTGGATGTCGTTTTTTATGCTGATATCGGGACGATATCTGATCGGATCAGTACAGCCCTAGTAAAATCTTGCCCCGTGTGAGGCTCGAACTCACGACCTTCAGATTATGAGACTGACGCGCTGCCTACTGCGCCAACGAGGCCTCTATATAAGGAAACTGTTGACCGTTTTCGACGTCATAACCTTTCTAGGTTGTACAAAATTCACCACTAGTATGTCAAAATATATTTCATTGTCACGATACCCTTTCATAGAGTAATATTCAGGGCTATCCTGTTCCAACTTTTTAACTTCTGATACCAATACTGCAGCTTTGAGAGTGCTTAGGTAGATGTAGTTTTTTATGTTGATATCGGGCCGATATCTGATCGGATCAGTACAGCCCTAGTAAAATCCTGCCCCGTGTGAGGCTCGAACTCACGACCTTCAGATTATGAGACTGACGCGCTGCCTACTGCGCCAACGAGGCCTGTATATAAGGAAACTGTTGACCGCTTTCGACGTCATAACCTTTCTAGGTTGTACAAAATTCACCACTAGCATGTCAAAATATATTTCATTGTCACGATACCCTTTCATAGAGTAATATTCAGGGCTATCCCGTTCCAACTTCCGATACCAATACTGCAGCTTTGAGAGTGCTTAGGTGGATGTCGTTTTTTATGCTGATATCGGGCCGATATCTGATCGGATCAGTACAGCCCTAGTAAAATCCTGCCCCGTGTGAGGCTCGAACTCACGACCTTCAGATTATGAGACTGACGCGCTGCCTACTGCGCCAACGAGGCCTGTATATAAGGAAACTGTTTGACCGCTTTCGCCGTCATAACCTTTTTAGGTTGTACAAAATTCACCACTAGTATGTCAAAATATATTTCATTGTCACGATACCCTTTCATAGAGTAATATTCAGGGCTATCGCGTTCCAACTTTTTGACTTCTGATACCAATACTGCAGCTTTGAGAGTGCTTAGGTGGATGTCGTTTTTTACGCTGATATCGGGCCGATATCTGATCGGATCAGTACAGCCCTAGTAAAATCCTGCCCCGTGTGAGGCTCGAACTCACGACCTTCAGATTATGAGACTGACGCGCTGCCTACTGCGCCAACGAGGCCTGTATATAAGGAAACTGTTGACCGCTTTCGACGTCATAACCTTTCTAGGTTGTACAAAATTCACCACTAGCATGTCAAAATATGTTTCATTGTCACGATACCCTTTCATAGAGTAATGTTCAGGGCTATCCCGTGCCAACTTTATGACTTCTGATACCAATACTGCAGCTTTGAGAGTGCTTAGGTGGATGTCGTTTTTTATGCTGAAATCGGGCCGATATCTGATCGGATCAGTACAGCCCTAGTAAAATCCTGCCCCGTGTGAGGCTCGAACTCACGACCTTCAGATTATGAGACTGACGCGCTGCCTACTGCGCCAAAGACATCGCCTGCTTGTCGAGGTCGGAGCGCTATAATATGAACGTTCGGCCAATCAAAGAAAAGCACACGCACTGGGAGCACGGGATCGACTCCTGCCCGAGCCAACTTTCTTCAACTGTGCTCTGCTTGCTTGTAGCATATATACTGTACATATAATGTAACATACGCTTGTATTCATTGCGTCTGTCATTCTAGACTTACAATTGATGAGATGATCAAAGCATTAATAATTACCATGAGCCACCGAGGGCACGTTGAGCCACGAGTTCAACGATGCTTGTAGGCAGCCAATAATGTAACATTAACATTAACCTGATCAAAGCAGAACGTGAGCTTTTACTGGCTGACTTAATTCCTGCATGGTTTCTTTCCGATATACAGCTAAACATTGTCCAATTTTCTATTAAGTGTATAGCCTACATTATATTTTGGCTATATGTGATAAGAAGAAGAAGTGTAATAAAATTGTAGAGTGTGATTGTGAACGCTTTCCCGTGTCGTTCAAACGTCTTAATAAAGTGTGCGCACGAGATCCTTATGTTATTCCCACAATGACATCCTTATGAGAGCCTATATACTCACCTTTACGCACGGTGGATTTACTTGGATTATGCGATATAATAGCCTGTGCGACAGTGTGCGTCCATCCTATTCTTTATTATGGTGAACGAATTGATGCTATTATTATAATACTAATAATTATTATTATTGTTTTGTCCTTGTTGGTGTACAGTTGGTTCTAGCTGTCACAGCATGATGCATTGTCAGCTTGTAGATCGGCTATTTTCAGTGAATGTAGGTTACCCCGCAAAATAGGGATGCTGGTAAAAAAAAAGAAGAAAAAAAGAGAGATAAACTGTTCTATATCACATGGATTTGGCGGACCCCCTGTAGTAACTACGAGGACCCCCTAGGGCCTAGGGGTCCCGGACCTCCGTTTTTACATCATATCAGACGGCAATTTATTTTGTTAACTCTGTCTTGCCTGTCTAAGTGACTCTATAGGTATAGCCTACATTATATTTCGCTTAATATAATGTTGACACTATGACGAACTCTTGTTTCCCTTAACCTAATAATGTAACTGTAATAAATAGCCGACATTTTGCAATGTGTCATTGTTATCCAAGTTATTGCTAGTAATCAGTGGTGGAAAAAGTACTCAAACTTTTTACTTAAGTAAAAGTATCAATACCGCAATACAGAAATACTCTATTACAAGTAAATGAAGACCGCATGGCTACTTAAAATTCACGAGGATATGCAAATGAGCCATGCGGTCTTATAGCCTACCACAAACAGCAGATCGCAGCATGACGCGTTGTCAGCTTGTAGATCGGCTATTTTCAGTGAATGTACCCCCAGATGCTGGTTATAGTGGGAAAAAAAATTGAAAAAAGAGAGAAAATCTCAAATAGATTTGGCTGTACTGTAGTAACTATGAGGACCCCCTTATGAAGACCCCTGTTCTAGGTTAACATATGGCTATGGTTTAGAACAGTTTTAAACCATAGCATGTCACCCTAATATATTGTTGATACCCTAACTCATAAACTCTTTTAGTTATGTAGTGATAGCCTACATCATTGAGAGCTTATAGATTTGCTATTTTCAAATGGCTGAAAATATGTATATAGGGCTGAAGTGGTTAATGTATGTTCTGTAATAATAATCCAAATCTACAACTTAACTTAAGTTTTCAAATAATTGTAGTGGAGTACAAGTATAATATTTGCCTCTGAGATCAGATTTAGTGGAGTAGAAGTAAAAGTACTGAAAATTGCAAATACTTGGAAAACAAACGCCAGTCATGGATCATATGACGGTCGTCTGTCGGTCATGGATGAACTTCAACCTGGTGTTTGCACTTTCTCCCTTTTTGCTCCATACATCTATATACACGTTGAAATTTCAAAAATAAAGTGCTTAGCTCATGGCCACACATGTTACAATTATGTACGGGCCCTCAATAAGTACCCGTATTTTCCGTATTATTCAATAAAAAGCCACCGATCGGATTAAAATATCCGATCGGTGGCCATTTTCTCATAGAGTTATAATGCACCAGAGTGCAATACACCTCCCAGCCGATAGGGTCACGTAGTTGAAAGCATATGAAGAAAATAAGGGGAAAATGGCCACCAATCGGATTAAAATGCTTTTTATTTAACAATTCAAAATATTCGGGTACTTCTGAGGAAACGTACATAGTTGTAAAATCCGTAGCCATGGGGTAAGCACTTTATATTTGGAATATGAACGTTCATGTAGATGTACGGACCAAAAAGGGAGAAAGTTTAAATACCAAGTTGAGCTCATCCATGACGGTCGGTCACGATATGACAGTCATGTTTCAGGGCTATAAACTCATACATGATCGGTTTTGCTGTTCTCAAATACATTACCCACAATAAATAAAATACTGGAGCACAGCCTGGGTACTTTGAAGGCAGTAAGATAATCAAAATAGAAAAGATTGTAACTTCCTCTTGCAATGAACAGCCAACTAATTTCCAAATGGACTGCAGGTTATGTAAAAAAAACGAATACAATTACTAGATCATGATGTACCATGGAATGACAAAAGAACAAGCTGACAAAGTGTACAAATCAATCAAATCAATCTTTATTTTTATTTAATGCTTTCTGTGCTGTTTCTCCTACCATGCTCCTCCTTCTTCCTTGTCTAGGAATGGAGTCTGGGAGTTGAGGGAAAGATTTAACAGGTCAGTGAATTTGAGTGAAACAATAAATACAGGACCGAGATTTGCCGCTGCTGACGGGGGCGGGTCCGGGAGTTGGGGGAAAGATTTAACTGGTAGTGAAACAGTAAATCCAGCAGGGAGTTAAGGACCACAAGCAGTGACTGCAGGACCGTGATTGGCTGCCCAGAAGAGACGAAGAAGTTACTGCAGGCGCCAACGAGGCCTGTATATAAGGAAACTGTTGACCGTTTTTGGCGTCATGAACTTTTTAGGTTGTACAAAATTCACCACTAGCATGTCAAAATATATTTCATTGTCACAATACCCTTTCATAGAGTAATATTCAGGGCGATCCCGTTCCAACTTCTGATACCAATACTGCAGCTTTGAGAGTGCTTAGGTGGATGTAGTTTTTTATGCTGATATCGGGCCGATATCTGATCGGATCAGTACAGCCCTAGTAAAATCCTGCCCCGTGTGAGGCTCGAACTCACGACCTTCAGATTATGAGACTGACGCGCTGCCTACTGCGCCAACGAGGCCTGTATATAAGGAAACTTTTGACCGTTTTCGACGTCATAACCTTTCTAGGTTGTACAAAATTCACCACTAGCATGTCAAAATATATTTCATTGTCACAATACACTTTCATAGAGTAATATTCAGGGCTATCCCGTTTAAACTTTTTGACTTCTGATACCAATACTGCAGCTTTGAGAGTGCTTAGGTGGATGTCGTTTTTTATGCTGATATCGGGACGATATCTGATCGGATCAGTACAGCCCTAGTAAAATCCTGCCCCGTGTGAGGCTCGAACTCACGACCTTCAGATTATGAGACTGACGCGCTGCCTACTGCGCCAACGAGGCCTGTATATAAGGAAACTGTTGACCGTTTTCGACGTCATAACCTTTCTAGGTTGTACAAAATTCACCACTAGTATGTCAAAATATATTTCATTGTCACGATACCCTTTCATAGAGTAATATTCAGGGCTATCCCGTTCCAACTTTTTAACTTCTGATACCAATACTGCAGCTTTGAGAGTGCTTAGGTAGATGTAGTTTTTTATGTTGATATCGGGCCGATATCTGATCGGATCAGTACAGCCCTAGTAAAATCCTGCCCCGTGTGAGGCTCGAACTCACGACCTTCAGATTATGAGACTGACGCGCTGCCTACTGCGCCAACGAGGCCTGTATATAAGGAAACTGTTGACCGCTTTCGACGTCATAACCTTTCTAGGTTGTACAAAATTCACCACTAGCATGTCAAAATATATTTCATTGTCACGATACCCTTTCATAGAGTAATATTCAGGGCTATCCCGTTCCAACTTCCGATACCAATACTGCAGCTTTGAGAGTGCTTAGGTGGATGTCGTTTTTTATGCTGATATCGGGCCGATATCTGATCGGATCAGTACAGCCCTAGTAAAATCCTGCCCCGTGTGAGGCTCGAACTCACGACCTTCAGATTATGAGACTGACGCGCTGCCTACTGCGCCAACGAGGCCTGTATATAAGGAAACTGTTTGACCGCTTTCGCCGTCATAACCTTTTTAGGTTGTACAAAATTCACCACTAGCATGTCAAAATATATTTCATTGTCACGATACCCTTTCATAGAGTAATATTCAGGGCTATCGCGTTCCAACTTTTTGACTTCTGATACCAATACTGCAGCTTTGAGAGTGCTTAGGTGGATGTCGTTTTTTACGCTGATATCGGGCCGATATCTGATCGGATCAGTACAGCCCTAGTAAAATCCTGCCCCGTGTGAGGCTCGAACTCACGACCTTCAGATTATGAGACTGACGCGCTGCCTACTGCGCCAACGAGGCCTGTATATAAGGAAACTGTTGACCGTTTTTGGCGTCATGAACTTTTTAGGTTGTACAAAATTCACCACTAGCATGTCAAAATATGTTTCATTGTCACGATACCCTTTCATAGAGTAATGTTCAGGGCTATCCCGTGCCAACTTTATGACTTCTGATACCAATACTGCAGCTTTGAGAGTGCTTAGGTGGATGTCGTTTTTTATGCTGAAATCGGGCCGATATCTGATCGGATCAGTACAGCCCTAGTAAAATCCTGCCCCGTGTGAGGCTCGAACTCACGACCTTCAGATTATGAGACTGACGCGCTGCCTACTGCGCCAACGAGGCCTGTATATAAGGAAACTGTTGACCGTTTTTGGCGTCATGAACTTTTTAGGTTGTACAAAATTCACCACTAGCATGTCAAAATATATTTCATTGTCACAATACCCTTTCATAGAGTAATATTCAGGGCTATCCCGTTCCAACTTCTGATACCAATACTGCAGCTTTGAGAGTGCTTAGGTGGATGTAGTTTTTTATGCTGATATCGGGCCGATATCTGATCGGATCAGTACAGCCCTAGTAAAATCCTGCCCCGTGTGAGGCTCGAACTCACGACCTTCAGATTATGAGACTGACGCGCTGCCTACTGCGCCAACGAGGCCTGTATATAAGGAAACTTTTGACCGTTTTCGACGTCATAACCTTTCTAGGTTGTACAAAATTCACCACTAGCATGTCAAAATATATTTCATTGTCACAATACACTTTCATAGAGTAATATTCAGGGCTATCCCGTTTCAACTTTTTGACTTCTGATACCAATACTGCAGCTTTGAGAGTGCTTAGGTGGATGTCGTTTTTTATGCTGATATCGGGACGATATTTGATCGGATCAGTACAGCCCTAGTAAAATCTTGCCCCGTGTGAGGCTCGAACTCACGACCTTCAGATTATGAGACTGACGCGCTGCCTACTGCGCCAACGAGGCCTGTATATAAGTAAACTGTTGACCGTTTTCGACGTCATAACCTTTCTAGGTTGTACAAAATTCACCACTAGTATGTCAAAATATATTTCATTGTCACGATACCCTTTCATAGAGTAATATTCAGGGCTATCCCGTTCCAACTTTTTAACTTCTGATACCAATACTGCAGCTTTGAGAGTGCTTAGGTAGATGTAGTTTTTTATGTTGATATCGGGCCGATATCTGATCGGATCAGTACAGCCCTAGTAAAATCCTGCCCCGTGTGAGGCTCGAACTCACGACCTTCAGATTATGAGACTGACGCTTTGCCTACTGCGCCAACGAGGCCTGTATATAAGGAAACTGTTGACCGCTTTCGACGTCATAACCTTTCTAGGTTGTACAAAATTCACCACTAGCATGTCAAAATATATTTCATTGTCACGATACCCTTTCATAGAGTAATATTCAGGGCTATCCCGTTCCAACTTCCGATACCAATACTGCAGCTTTGAGAGTGCTTAGGTGGATGTCGTTTTTTATGCTGATATCGGGCCGATATCTGATCGGATCAGTACAGCCCTAGTAAAATCCTGCCCCGTGTGAGGCTCGAACTCACGACCTTCAGATTATGAGACTGACGCGCTGCCTACTGCGCCAACGAGGCCTGTATATAAGGAAACTGTTTGACCGCTTTCGCCGTCATAACCTTTTTAGGTTGTACAAAATTCACCACTAGTATGTCAAAATATATTTCATTGTCACGATACCCTTTCATAGAGTAATATTCAGGGCTATCGCGTTCCAACTTTTTGACTTCTGATACCAATACTGCAGCTTTGAGAGTGCTTAGGTGGATGTCGTTTTTTACGCTGATATCGGGCCGATATCTGATCGGATCAGTACAGCCCTAGTAAAATCCTGCCCCGTGTGAGGCTCGAACTCACGACCTTCAGATTATGAGACTGACGCGCTGCCTACTGCGCCAACGAGGCCTGTATATAAGGAAACTGTTGACCGCTTTCGACGTCATAACCTTTCTAGGTTGTACAAAGTTCACCACTAGCATGTCAAAATATGTTTCATTGTCACGATACCCTTTCATAGAGTAATGTTCAGGGCTATCCCGTGCCAACTTTATGACTTCTGATACCAATACTGCAGCTTTGAGAGTGCTTAGGTGGATGTCGTTTTTTATGCTGAAATCGGGCCGATATCTGATCGGATCAGTACAGCCCTAGTAAAATCCTGCCCCGTGTGAGGCTCGAACTCACGACCTTCAGATTATGAGACTGACGCGCTGCCTACTGCGCCAACGAGGCCTGTATATAAGGAAACTGTTGACCGTTTTTGGCGTCATGAACTTTTTAGGTTGTACAAAATTCACCACTAGCATGTCAAAATATATTTCATTGTCACAATACCCTTTCATAGAGTAATATTCAGGGCTATCCCGTTCCAACTTCTGATACCAATACTGCAGCTTTGAGAGTGCTTAGGTGGATGTAGTTTTTTATGCTGATATCGGGCCGAAATCTGATCGGATCAGTACAGCCCTAGTAAAATCCTGCCCCGTGTGAGGCTCGAACTCACGACCTTCAGATTATGAGACTGACGCGCTGCCTACTGCGCCAACGAGGCCTGTATATAAGGAAACTTTTGACCGTTTTCGACGTCATAACCTTTCTAGGTTGTACAAAATTCACCACTAGCATGTCAAAATATATTTCATTGTCACAATACACTTTCATAGAGTAATATTCAGGGCTATCCCGTTTCAACTTTTTGACTTCTGATACCAATACTGCAGCTTTGAGAGTGCTTAGGTGGATGTCGTTTTTTATGCTGATATCGGGACGATATCTGATCGGATCAGTACAGCCCTAGTAAAATCCTGCCCCGTGTGAGGCTCGAACTCACGACCTTCAGATTATGAGACTGACGCGCTGCCTACTGCGCCAACGAGGCCTGTATATAAGGAAACTGTTGACTGTTTTCGACGTCATAACCTTTCTAGGTTGTACAAAATTCACCACTAGTATGTCAAAATATATTTCATTGTCACGATACCCTTTCATAGAGTAATATTCAGGGCTATCCCGTTCCAACTTTTTAACTTCTGATACCAATACTGCAGCTTTGAGAGTGCTTAGGTAGATGTAGTTTTTTATGTTGATATCGGGCCGATATCTGATCGGATCAGTACAGCCCTAGTAAAATCCTGCCCCGTGTGAGGCTCGAACTCACGACCTTCAGATTATGAGACTGACGCGCTGCCTACTGCGCCAACGAGGCCTGTATATAAGGAAACTGTTGACCGCTTTCGACGTCATAACCTTTCTAGGTTGTACAAAATTCACCACTAGCATGTCAAAATATATTTCATTGTCACGATACCCTTTCATAGAGTAATATTCAGGGCTATCCCGTTCCAACTTCCGATACCAATACTGCAGCTTTGAGAGTGCTTAGGTGGATGTCGTTTTTTATGCTGATATCGGGCCGATATCTGATCGGATCAGTACAGCCCTAGTAAAATCCTGCCCCGTGTGAGGCTCGAACTCACGACCTTCAGATTATGAGACTGACGTGCTGCCTACTGCGCCAACGAGGCCTGTATATAAGGAAACTGATGACCGTTTTCGACGTCATAACCTTTCTAGGTTGTACAAAATTCACCACTAGCATGTCAAAATATATTTCATTGTCACAATACCCTTTCATAGAGTAATATTCAGGGCTATCCCGTTCCAACTTTTTGACTTCTGATACCAATACTGCAGCTTTGAGAATGCTTAGGTGGATGTCGTTTTTTATGCTGATATCGGGCCGATATCTGATCGGATCAGTACAGCCCTAGTAAAATCCTGCCCCGTGTGAGGCTCGAACTCACGACCTTCAGATTATGAGACTGACGCGCTGCCTACTGCGCCAACGAGGCCTGTATGACCGTTTTCGACGTCATAACCTTTCTAGGTTGTACAAAATTCACCACTAGCATGTCAAAATATATTTCATTGTCACGATAACCTTTCAGAGAGTAATATTAAGGGCTATCCCGATCCAACTTTATGACTTCTGATACCAATACTGCAGCTTTGAGAGTGCTTAGGTGGATGTAGTTTTTTATGCTGATATCGGGCCGATATCTGATCGGATCAGTACAACCCTCGTAAAATCCTGCCCCGTGTGAGGCTCGAACTCAAGACCTTCAGATTATGAGACTGACGCGCTGCCTACTGCGCCAACGAGACCTGTATATAAGGAAACTGTTGTCCGTTTTTGACGTCATAACCTTTCTAGGTTGTACAAAATTCACCACTAGCATGTCAAAATATATTTCAATGTCACGATACCCTTTCATAGAGTAATATTCAGGGCTATCCCGTTCCAACTTCTGATACCAATACTGCAGCTTTGAGAGTGCTTAGGTGGATGTAGTTTTTTCATGCTGATATCGGGCCGATATCTGATCGGATCAGTACAGCCCTAGTAAAATCCTGCCCCGTGTGAGGCTCGAACTCACGACCTTCAGATTATGAGACTGACGCGGTGCCTACTGCGCCAACGAGGCCTGTATATAAGGAAACTGTTGACCGTTTTCGACGTCATAACCTTTCTAGGTTGTACAAAATTCACCACTAGCATGTCAAAATATATTTCATTGTCACAATACACTTTCATAGAGTAATATTCAGGGCTATCCCGTTTCAACTTTTTGACTTCTGATACCAATACTGCAGCTTTGAGAGTGCTTAGGTGGATGTCGTTTTTTATGCTGATATCGGGCCGATATCTGATCGGATCAGTACAGCCCTAGTAAAATCCTGCCCCGTGTGAGGCTCGAACTCACGACCTTCAGATTATGAGACTGACGCGCTGCCTACTGCGCCAACGAGGCCTGTATATAAGGAAACTGTTGACCGTTTTCGACGTCATAACCTTTCTAGGTTGTACAAAATTCACCACTAGTATGTCAAAATATATTTCATTGTCACGATACCCTTTCATAGAGTAATATTCAGGGCTATCCCGTTCCAACTTTTTGACTTCTGATACCAATACTGCAGCTTTGAGAGTGCTTAGGTGGATGTCGTTTTTTATGCTGATATCGGGCCGATATCTGATCGGATCAGTACAGCCCTAGTAAAATCCTGCCCCGTGTGAGGCTCGAACTCACGACCTTCAGATTATGAGACTGACGCGCTGCCTACTGCGCCAACGAGGCCTGTATATAAGGAAACTGTTGACCGTTTTTGATGTCATAACCTTTTTAGGTTGTACAAAATTCACCACTAGCATGTCAAAATATATTTCATTGTCACGATACCCTTTCATAGAGTAATATTCAGGGCTATCTCGTTCCAACTTTTTGACTTCTGATACCAATACTGCAGCTTTGAGAGTGCTTAGGTGGATGTAGTTTTTTATGCTGATATCGGGCCAATATCTGATCGGATCAGTACAGCCCTAGTAAAATACTGCCCCGTGTGAGGCTCGAACTCACGACCTTCAGATTATGAGACTGACGCGCTACCTACTGCGCCAACGAGGCCTGTATATAAGGAAACTGTTGACCGTTTTCGACGTCATAACCTTTTTAGGTTGTACAAAATTCACCACTAGCATGTCAAAATATATTTAATTGTCACGATACCCTTTCATAGAGTAATATTCAGGGCTATCCCTTTCCAACTTTATGACTTCTGATACCAATACTGCAGCTTTGAGAGTGCTTAGGTGGATGTCGTTTTTTATGCTGATATCGGGCCGATATCTGATCGGATCAGTACAGCCCTAGTAAAATCCTGCCCCGTGTGAGGCTCGAACTCACGACCTTCAGATTATGAGACTGACGCGCTGCCTACTGCGACAACGAGGCCTGTATATAAGGAAACTGTTGACCGTTTTTGTTGTCATAACCTTTTTAGGTTGTACAAAATTCACCACTAGCATGTCAAAATATATTTCATTGTCACAATACCCTTTCATAGAGTAATATTCAGGGCTATCCCGTTCCAACTTTTTGACTTCTGATACCAATAGTGCAGCTTTGAGAGTGCTTTGGTGGATGTAGTTTTTTATGCTGATATCGGGCCGATATCTGATCGGATCAGTACAGCCCTAGTAAAATCCTGCCCCGTGTGAGGCTCGAACTCACGACCTTCAGATTATGAGACTGACGCGCTGCCTACTGCACCAACGAGGCCTGTATATAAGGAAACTGTTGACCGTTTTCG
The DNA here is from genome assembly GCF_963280865.1 of Gymnoscopelus braueri. Taxonomy (NCBI): domain Eukaryota; kingdom Metazoa; phylum Chordata; class Actinopteri; order Myctophiformes; family Myctophidae; genus Gymnoscopelus; species Gymnoscopelus braueri. The sequence continues at coordinate 44,374,279 of NC_137606.1, forward strand.
ACGTCAAAATCTTTCTAGGTTGTACAAAATTCACCACTAGCATGTCAAAATATATTTCATTGTCACGATACCCTTTCATAGAGTAATATTCAGGGCTATCCCGTTCCAACTTTATGACTTCTGATACCAATACTGCAGCTTTGAGAGTGCTTAGGTGGATGTCGTTTTTTATGCTGATATCGGGCCGATATCTGATCGGATCAGTACAGCCCTAGTAAAATCCTGCCCCGTGTGAGGCTCAAACTCACGACCTTCAGATTATGAGACTGACGCGCTGCCTACTGCGCCAACGAGGCCTGTATATAAGGAAACTGTTGACCGTTTTCGACGTCATAACCTTTTTGGGTTGTACAAAATTCACCACTAGCATGTCAAAATATATTTCATTGTCACGATACCCTTTCATAGAGTAATATTCAGGGCTATCCCGTTCCAACTTTTTGACTTCTGATACCAATACTGCAGCTTTGAGAGTGCTTAGGTGGATGTCGTTTTTTATGCTGATATCGGGCCGATATCTGATCGGATCAGTACAGCCCTAGTAAAATCCTGCCCCGTGTGAGGCTCGAACTCACTACCTTCAGATTATGAGACTGACGCGCTGCCTACTGCGCCAACGAGGCCTGTAAGTAAGGAAACTGTTGACCGTTTTCGACGTCATAACCTTTCTAGGTTGTACAAAATTCACCACTAGTATGTCAAAATATATTTCATTGTCACGATACCCTTTCATAGAGTAATATTCAGGGCTATCCCGTTCCAACTTCTGATACCAATACTGCAGCTTTGAGAATGCTTAGGTGGATGTCGTTTTTTATGCTGATATCGGGCGGATATCTGATCGGATCAGTACAGCCCTAGTAAATTCCTGCCCCGTGTGAGGCTCGAACTCACGACCTTTAGATTATGAGACTGACGCGCTGCCTACTGCGCCAACGAGGCCTGTATATAAGGAAACTGTTGACCGTTTTCGACGTCAAAACCTTTCTAGGTTGTACAAAATTCACCACTAGCATGTCAAAATATATTTCATTGTCACGATACCCTTTCATAGAGTAATATTCAGGGCTACCCGGTTCCAACTTTTTGACTTCTGATACCAATACTGCAGCTTTGAGAGTGCTTAGGTGGATGTAGTTTTTTATGCTGATATCGGGGCAATATCTGATCGGATCAGTACAGCCCTAGTAAAATCCTGCCCTGTGTGAGGCTCGAACTCACGACCTTCAGATTATGAGACTGACGCGCTGCCTACTGCGCCAACGAGGCCTGTATATAAGGAAACTGTTGACCGTTTTCGACGTCATAACCTTTTTAGGTTGTAAAAAATCCACCAATAGCATGTCAAAATATATTTCATTGTCACGATACCCTTTCATAGAGTAATATTAAGGGCTATCCCGTTCCAACTTTTTGACTTCTGATACCAATACTGCAGCTTTGAGAGTGCTTAGGTGGATGTCGTCTTTTATGCTGATATCGGGCCGATATCTGATCGGATCAGTACAGCCCTAGTAAAATCCTGCCCCGTGTGAGGCTCGAACTCACGACCTTCAGATTATGAGACTGACGCGCTGCCTACTGCGCCAACGAGGCCTGTATATAAGGAAACTGTTGACCGTTTTCGACGTCAAAACCTTTCTAGGTTGTACAAAATTCACCACTAGCATGTCAAAATATATGTCATTGTCACGATACCCTTTCATAGAGTAATATTCAGGGCTATCCCGTTCCAACTTTTTCACTTCTGATACCAATACTGCAGCTTTGAGAGTGCTTAGGTGGATGTCGTCTTTTATGCTGATATCGGGCCGATATCTGATCGGATCAGTACAGCCCTAGTAAAGACTAGCCCTGTGTGAGGCTCGAACTCACGACCTTCAGATTATGAGACTGACGCGCTGCCTACTGCGCCAACGAGGCCTGTATATAAGGAAACTGTTGACTGTTTTCGACGTCATAACCTTTCTAGGTTGTACAAAATTCACCACTAGTATGTCAAAATATATTTCATTGTCACGATACCCTTTCATAGAGTAATATTCAGGGCTATCCCGTTCCAACTTTTTAACTTCTGATACCAATACTGCAGCTTTGAGAGTGCTTAGGTAGATGTAGTTTTTTATGTTGATATCGGGCCGATATCTGATCGGATCAGTACAGCCCTAGTAAAATCCTGCCCCGTGTGAGGCTCGAACTCACGACCTTCAGATTATGAGACTGACGTGCTGCCTACTGCGCCAACGAGGCCTGTATATAAGGAAACTGATGACCGTTTTCGACGTCATAACCTTTCTAGGTTGTACAAAATTCACCACTAGTATGTCAAAATATATTTCATTGTCACGATACCCTTTCATAGAGTAATATTCAGGGCTATCCCGTTCCAACTTCCGATACCAATACTGCAGCTTTGAGAGTGCTTAGGTGGATGTCGTTTTTTATGCTGATATCGGGCCGATATCTGATCGGATCAGTACAGCCCTAGTAAAATCCTGCCCCGTGTGAGGCTCGAACTCACGACCTTCAGATTATGAGACTGACGTGCTGCCTACTGCGCCAACGAGGCCTGTATATAAGGAAACTGATGACCGTTTTCGACGTCATAACCTTTCTAGGTTGTACAAAATTCACCACTAGCATGTCAAAATATATTTCATTGTCACAATACCCTTTCATAGAGTAATATTCAGGGCTATCCCGTTCCAACTTTTTGACTTCTGATACCAATACTGCAGCTTTGAGAATGCTTAGGTGGATGTCGTTTTTTATGCTGATATCGGGCCGATATCTGATCGGATCAGTACAGCCCTAGTAAAATCCTGCCCCGTGTGAGGCTCGAACTCACGACCTTCAGATTATGAGACTGACGCGCTGCCTACTGCGCCAACGAGGCCTGTATGACCGTTTTCGACGTCATAACCTTTCTAGGTTGTACAAAATTCACCACTAGCATGTCAAAATATATTTCATTGTCACGATAACCTTTCAGAGAGTAATATTAAGGGCTATCCCGTTCCAACTTTATGACTTCTGATACCAATACTGCAGCTTTGAGAGTGCTTAGGTGGATGTCGTCTTTTATGCTGATATCGGGCCGATATCTGATCGGATCAGTACAGCCCTAGTAAAGTCTAGCCCCGTGTGAGGCTCGAACTCACGACCTTCAGATTATGAGACTGACGCGCTGCCTACTGCGCCAACGAGGCCTGTATATAAGGAAACTGTTGACCGTTTTCGACGTCAAAACCTTTCTAGGTTGTACAAAATTCACCACTAGCATGTCAAAATATATGTCATTGTCACGATACCCTTTCATAGAGTAATATTCAGGGCTATCCCGTTCCAACTTTTTGACTTCTGATACCAATACTGCAGCTTTGAGAGTGCTTAGGTGGATGTCGTTTTTTATGCTGATATCGGGCCGATATCTGATCGGATCAGTACAGCCCTAGTAAAATCCTGCCCCGTGTGAGGCTCGAACTCACGACCTTCAGATTATGAGACTGACGCGCTGCCTACTGCGCCAACGAGGCCTGTATATAAGGAAACTGTTGACCGTTTTCAACGTCAAAACCTTTCTAGGTTGTACAAAATTCACCACTAGCATGTCAAAATATATTTCATTGTCACGATACCCTTTCATAGAGTAATATTCAGGGCTATCCCGTTCCAACTTTTTGACTTCTGATACCAATGCTGCAGCTTTGCGAGTGCTTAGGTGGATGTCGTTTTTTATGCTGATATCGGGCCGATATCTGATCGGATCAGTACAGCCCTAGTAAAATCCTGCCCCGTGTGAGGCTCGAACTCACGACTTTCAGATTATGAGACTGACGCGCTGCCTACTGCGCCAAGGAGGCCTGTATATAAGGAAACTGTTGACCGTTTTCGACGTCATAACCTTTCTAGGTTGTACAAAATTCACCACTAGCATGTCAAAATATATTTCATTGTCACGATACCCTTTCATAGAGTAATATTCAGGACTATCCCGTTCCAACTTTTTGACTTCTGATACCAATACTGCAGCTTTGAGAGTGCTTAGGTGGATGTCGTTTTTTATGCTGATATCGGGCCGATATCTGATCGGATCAGTACAGCCCTAGTAAAATCCTGCCCCGTGTGAGGCTCGAACTCACGACCTTCAGATTATGAGACTGACGCGCTGCCTACTGCGCCAACTAGGCCTGTATATAAGGAAACTGTTGACCGTTTTCGACGTCATAACCTTTTTAGGTTGTACAAAATTCACCACTAGCATGTCATAATATATTTCATTGTCACAATACCCTTTCATAGAGTAATATTCAGAGGTAATCCGTTCCAATTTTTTGACACCAATACTGCAGCTTTGAGAGTGCTTAGGTGGATGTCGTTTTTTATGCTGATATCGGGCCGATATCTGATCGGATCAGTACAGCCCTAGTCAAATCCTGCCCTGTGTGAGGCTCGAACTCACAACTTTCAGATTATGAGACTGATGCGCTGCCTACTGCGCCAACGAGGCCTCTATATAGGGAGACTGTTAATCGTTTTCGACATCATAACCTTTCTAGGTTGTACAAAATTCACTACTAGCATGTCAAAATATATTTCACTGTCACGTCTTTCATAGAGTAATATTCAGGGCTATCCCGTTCCAACTTTTTCACTTCTGATACCAATACTGCAGCTTTGAGAGTGCTTAGGTCTTTTTTCTCCATGCATTACGTTTGGATGTAGTTTTTTTGCTGACATCGGGACAATATCTGATCAGAGGATCGGGAAAGCCCTAGTAAAATAGAAACGACCTTCAGATTAAGAGACTGACGCGCTGCCCACTACGCCAACGAGGGTGTTCAAACTCAAATTACCTTTCAAAATAAAAGCAATTTCACACATACAGAAAATACAGATGTAATAACAAACAAAATAAAAGGCCTTTAAAATAAAACCAGAAAAGATACATCACTGTAATATCTATGTATATATACATAAAGTACAAAAATAAATTGCGGTGTCCACAAACATCTTGGGGTCATTTTACATGCCCTGTGTGAGACTAAAACTCACGACTTTCAGATTACGAGACTGACACGCTGCTAATGCGCAAGGCTATGTGCAAACGCATACTTTGACCTTTCATAAAATGAGCTAAGTTCCACAACACTTTCCACACAACGCAATAGTACAATATATCATGTAAGCCTACTCTTCAATACCGCTATATATCATGACACATTTAAGAAAAGTAAGAATTCTGACTCCTGCGAATGATCTGCATTTCTACAATACCTTTATCCGAAACGCTTTACAGTCATACACTGACGGTGGAGGCAACCATGCAATGTACCAACAGATACTATTACTAGGTTAGATGTTTACCTGGCAGTAGGGCTGGGCGATATGACTTCAAATCACGATTATTTAAAACTTTTGCCTCAATTATGATGAACGATTTTAAGAAATCAAGTGAAATTAAGTGGGGAAAAAAATACAGGGTCAAGTGGTTAACCAGACTAATCGATTTAGTTGATTATAAAAAATAGATTAGATGTCAAATCATTAATATATAAGAAGAAGAAAAAGAACAGGGAAAAAAAGGCTTGATTATTTGGTTATAAGTTGGTTTTTGGTTCTAAATATCTTTTGATACATTTTTGGTTAATTGCCCAGCCCTACCTGGTATAGATACTAGTTTCTTTGAAGCACAACATTGTTCTCTTTGCACTCTACTTATGAGACTATTTACCTTGTCATTTGTTGATTAGGGTTCATGCCATAGTTTACTTTCACACTTCTACTCTAAGTCAGTGGTTCCCAAACTGGGGGTCTGGACCCCCATGGGGGTCCCCAAATTATTTTGGGGGGTCCCCAGATGATTTGCTTAATGTGCAACGTTGTTTGCTCACTCAACAGTAAACAAACCAACATCTGCACATTTCTAAAGTTAAAATTTAAGGACTAAGACCTCTTTAATACCAAATGGACCAATTTTGTCAAATACTACGTGAGCAAACACTGTGAAAATAGCCGATCTACAAGCTTCAACGCCTCTCAATGCGAGGCGTTGTGTGAGCTTGTAGTTCGGCTATTTTCACAATACTTAGTAGGGGCTACTAAGCACAAAAAATGGCCAAATCGTTACGCGGCGGATAAAAGCATGAAATTTGATACAGATGTCCCTTGGGTCATCCTAAAACATCCTGGAAGGGGTGCCCAAAAAAATCTTAAACAGGAAGTGACTTATGGACAAAATTCAAAATGGCCACCTAAACTGTTGACCGTTGACTCAAAAGACACCAAAAGAATCTCCAAAAAGCATAAAATTTGGCACATATGTCCCTTGGGTCATCCTAAGACATCCTAGAAGGGGTGCCCAAAGGAATCTGAAACAGGAAGTGAGTTATTGACTAAATTGAAAATGGCCGCCTAGTGTTGTCGATTGACTCAAAAGACAACTAAAGAATCTCATAAAAGCATACAATTTGGCACACATGTCTTTTTGGTCATCCTAAGACATCCTAGAAGGGGTGCCCAAAGAAATCTTAAGCAGGAACTGAGTTATTGACAAAATTGAAAATGGCCGCCTACAGTGTTATCTATTGACTCAAAAGACAACTAAAGAATCTCATAAAAGCATACAATTTGGCATACATGTCCCTTGGGTCATCCCAAGACATCCCAGAAGGGGTGCCCAAAAAAATCTTAAACAGGAAGTGAGTCATTGACAAAATTGAAAATGACCGCCTACAGTGTTGTCGATTGACTCAAAAGACAACTAAAGAATCTCATAATGGCATACATGTCCCTTGGGTCATCCTAAGACATCCTAGAAGGGGTGCCTGAAATTATCTGAAACAGGAAGTGAGTTATTGACTAAATTGAAAATGGCTGTGTACAGTCTTGACAGATGATGCAAAAGACACTCATAAAAAATTATCTCATAAAAGCATGAAATTTGGTACAAATGTCCCTTGGGTGATCTGAATGCATCCTAAGGGGTGCCAAAAAAAAGTTTGAATAGTCTCTCAATGGAAAACACTCCTCCCACACGGGCTGCAGTGCTACAATATTCAAATCGAGCAGCCAATCTAGCATTTGGTCCAGAAGCCTGAAAGCTATGCAATCTCTACCATCTCCTGACAAATAAATTAAAGTCGCTGATTCGTGGACACCTTTATGGACACTCTTGCCAGAGGCTGCTTAAGTTTGTAGAGAACTCAAGTGTGGCTGCAAAGCTGAGCCCTTCTGTTCGAGAAAGTGTAGATGCCGGGATGCTGGGTTACCTTGCAGAGCATTATGCCAATGTGCTGGTAATTGCGAAATGGCACACATGAATACATGTAGTTACTAAACACTAATCACAAAAAAACAGTAATGATCAAGAAGAAAATACATGAGAAGATAGAGTGTAAAACAAGCAAGAAGATGTAGAGTGCAAAATAAATAAGATGCAGAGAGTAAAATAAGAATATGCAGAGTAAGATAAGATGCAGAGTAAAATAAATGAGAATATGCAGAGAGTTAGATAAATAGAGAAGATTCAAAGAGTACAATAAAAAAATTATGCAGAAAGTAAAATAAATAAGTGATGTAGAAATGAAAACAGAAGGTAGACTACAAAATACGGCAAGTTATGCACTGCATAACCTGTCGTATTGAGTCTGCATAATATGCAGACTGCCATGGTCAACTGTTTAAACAGCCATTTAGAATTTCTTCAACATGGTCCCTTCCTAAAAAGTTTAATAAACAAGCAAACAAATAAATAACCCCTTCTAGGATATATTAAGAAGCACTCAATGTACGTACCAAATTATACACTTTTATGACGTCCCCTTATGTTTTCTTTTGTGTCAACTGCTTTTAGGCGGTCACTTCCTGTTTAAAACCTTTTTGGGCACCCCTTGTAGGATGCGTTCAGATCACCCAAGGGACATTTGTACCACATTTCATGCTTTTATGAGATTCTGTAGGTACCTTGCATCATCTTTCAACACTGTAGGCGGCCATTTTCAATTTAGGATTGTTTTCTAGGATGTGTTAGGATGACCCAAGGGACATATGTGCCAAATTGTATACTTTTTGGAGATTCTATAGGCTTTTTGAGTCAATCACCAACACTGTAGGCGGCCATTTTCAATTTAGTCAATAACTCACTTCCTGTTGAAGACTTTTTTGGGCACCCCTTCTAGGATGTCTTAGGATGACCCAAAGGACATGTGTGCCACATTTTATGCTTTTTGGAGATTATTTTGGTGTCTTTTGAGTCAACGGTCAACAGTTTAGGTGGCCATTTTGGATTTTGTCCATAACTCACTTCCTGTTTAAGATTTTTTTGGGCACCCCTTCTAGGATGTTTTAGGATGACCCAAGGGACATCTGTATCAAATTTCATGCTTTTATCCGCCGCGTATCGATTTTTCACTTAGTACCCCCTACTAACTGTAGTTATCTGTGGAATTGAGGCAAACTAAATCTAATGCCTACAATTCCAAGTGCTTGTCAGGGTGGGGGGTCACAGCCTGAAAAGGGCACCCTTGCTGTAAGTCACCCTGAGAGAGTGAGAGCTAAATGTCTTTAATTTAAAAAATTGTGTTGAGTTTCAGTTTCTGGAAAGCAGAATAAGGAAACCGGACAATGATGGGTCACTCTCCCATTTACCCACTACAGTCTATTATAGGCCCTCCCCTCCAGGGCCTGGCAAAGAAAAACGCTTGCCTAAGCATTCCCTCTCTCCACCATTCTCTTTCCTGGGCCTCGCAGTGAAAAAGCAGCCCACATCCCCCTTAGACCCCTCCTGCCAGGTTCAAAACGCACCACGTGGCGAGCTTGTAGATCAGCGTTTTTCACTAAATGTTGAACCCAGAATTATAGGATCGCTAGAGTTCATGTGGTCAATAACATACAGCACTTTATGAAGGTATTGGTTGCAATTTTTACATAGGACACCAGATTTCAAGGACAAAACATGAAATCACATTCCAGTTTTAATTAGACGTGCACACATTGGTGTGCCTGTGCCCTATAGCATACAAAGTCTCCCTTTGTGTAACTTTTCTCCCATGATACACTCACAACACAAGTACATTTGCACATGCAGGCACATGCACACTCATAGAGACACACAGTGAGTGAGACTGCTAAATTAATGAGTGAGTGAGTGTATGAGCGAGTGAGTGAGTGAGTGAGTGAGTGAGTGAGTGAATGAATGTATCTCATCACAGAGGAATGTACACCTCACAAAGCAGCGTGGGCACAAGAGGCGAACCGGTAAACAAATGAACAGTACTGGTAAACAACTTGTCAAGTGAGACTTGGACAAGAGAGCAGCATCATCATGACAACATGAAAGTTGTACACAAACACACGGTACAACAGATAAATATTCAGTGATATGTTATATAATGTAAATACAATAACTAATGTAGGAGTTGAGGCATTACATTTAGTCTGACTCGGTTCCACAGATAAATATTGTGGCAAATAGTCGTCTTAGATCAGCTATTTTCACAATGTTTGCCTCTTTCCGTTTTTTTTTCATTTCTTTTCTTTTCTTTTCTTTTCAGGTATTAAAAAAAAATTGTCACTTTACTGTCATCTGGGGACCCCCCCCCCAAAAAAAAATAATGTGGGGACCCCCCTGGGGGGTTTGACCCACAGGTTGAGAACTAGTGTCGTAGGCTACATGACAATAAATGGCACATGCGATTCTCCAATAATGTGCATGGGACCGCGGAGTGCGGACTACGGACTACTGCCTGGCCTGCTTACCGTGATGAGGACCGTAGGGTACTTATAGCTGAGACGCCGTGCCTTGTTGATCCCGTCCGTTAAAGACTGATTCGATCCCCTCCTGTTCTTCTCCATTGCCAAGGCAACCACCTTTTAGAATCCACAAACACCCATGAGCGTTGGACGAACCACTGACGGGTTACAGGATCAAACAAGCAATGTCTGTCTAACCACTGTTTGAGTCAAATGCAAACATGCATTTAACTACTGCAGATGACATTTTAGACAAACGGGGGTTCCTTGAGAGTATTGTCAAAATAGGTGTAAACCTCCTCATAGGAATGTTATTTTTTACTTCCAGAGTTCAATGTTTAGTGTGGCGTCAGTCTCCCAAAGGTCCAGAATATCCCATGTACTGTCCTGTGAATCTCTACGACCAGCCAGGCTCCAAACAAACTGTAGATTGTTTGTTCCTCTCAGGATTTTGAGCAACAAACAATCACAATCACACTTCACACACTAGTTTCTCACTCTCTTAACAAAGCGTTCTCTTGGCAGTCCTCCTGTAGCACCAGCTTCTGCCCACAACGTCTTCTGTATTATATTATACTGTGTGTGTGTGTGTGTGTGTGTGTGTGTGTGTGTGTGTGTGTGTGTGTGTGTGTGTGTGTGTGTGTGTGTGTGTGTGTGTGTGTGTGTGTGTGTGTGTGTCTTCTTGCCTCATTCTGGCCTCCTCTGTAGAGAGGATGTTGTCAGTGATGATTAGCCCATCAGAAAGACTGACGAGTCAAACAGCGCATTAATTGGACATCAGAAACACCGACATGGTTACACACCACACAAGTGCGAGGCCCTGTGTGACCGCACCGTTCGCACTACCCTAGCGGCGGCTCTGCATGTTATACAATGACGCAGTCCATTTGATTTACAAGTTACCAACGTAATTAGTGCCCGTTAGTATAGAATAGGGACATGAACCACATGAACCCTAGCCTACAAATAGCCTCCTCCTACATATCCATCTAGCCAACACCAGATGTACAGTGTGTAGCTCAACCAATCATAAACCTGTACTGCTACTTTGGCCAGCAAAGCTTTCAGATTCAATCAAAATGTAACACTTCAATAAAGCTACATGTCCACTCCCTAGTGGGCCTGGCCCTTTAGCTGACTGGGTAGTGTGGCTGCCTGGTGTACGGGAATCCATGGTTCAAGTCCCAGCTACATAATAATAGTCATTTGACTACATCCACAATTCCACAGGTTGGAAGATGCAGATGCAACATGAACAATGGACAAAAGCAAGCAAAAAAAACATGATTCAAAAAAAGAAAAGGGAAACTCTATCTGACAATTTACTTTCCCCCATGAAACTGACACTTCGTAGGCTCTCTAACCACTCAGCTATACCAGGCCGGCCCCAATTACAATGTTTCTGCTTAAAACTGGTGGAAACGCAAGCCAGTTCACGGCCAGTGCCGTGAAAGCACCAAGGTTCCAAGAATCTTGAACGGAACCAGTTCTGGAATCTTTGGTGGAAAAGGGGAGAGAACAATGCAGCTAGATGAGCAGCTTGGGAGTCAGCTCTGTGACTGGACGAGTCATATTACAAAGTAACAGTAGGGGGCACAATGACACATCACATTCACACACACACACGCATGCACGCACGCACGCACGCACGCACGCACGCACGCACGCACGCACGCACGCACGCACGCACGCACGCACGCACGCACGCACGCACGCACACACACACACACACACACACACACACACACACACACACACACACACACACACACACACAGGTTCAAACTTGGACACCTAAATTTGACTGGAAATGTAAAGATTCTGGTGAATCACCAGACATACTCTAAGGCTAGGCCTGTCCCCGACTAAGGATTTGTTTAGTCGACTCTAATTGGCGACTAATTGCCAATAGTCGACTGACAGTGGACTAAAAAAAAAAAAAACCCCCTTTTTTTTTTTTTTTTTTTTTTTTTTTTGGGCCAAAATACATTTTATTTCAAAGGGCCAAGTCTACACAGTTTGTTTTGTCTCCAGCAGAGTTTCTAGTGTCTCTATCTCTCTCTGGAAGAGGTTGCACATGAACTCTGCAGCCGCACTGAGGCACTCCAACACAAACAATACCAATACAAAGACGAGGAATAAGAAGAATAAAGTGGAAGTTACGTGTGGTTGCAGGTGTAGACTTGGCCAAAAAACAATTTAAAAATAAAAAAAATTAAAAAAAAATCTTTTTTTTTCCGACTTGAGTCGACTAAGAGACACTTAGTCGACTCGGACCCCCCGCGACTAACCAGTCGACTAGTCGACTTAGTCGAGGTCAGGCCTAAAGGCTTGATTTATATTCACAGTAGTTGCATGCCAGTGTCGTGCACACAGCACGCTTGTAGATAAGCTATTTTCATGCACGACACTGGCAAGTAGTCACCTGTAAGCTGTTGGTTCAGTGCATCATGATGCATCATACAATAACACTACAAGTCCAAGCTCAACACCATGATAAGACTTCAAGCACTGTAATGTAAAACCACACTGCGATATAGCTTCAAACATGAGCATTACACAAAGATTATACAAAAAGTAAAAACAACAAAGAATAGCTGCCACGGCGGGCATGATGATGACAATACATCCTAGTAAATAGCTGCCACAGTGAGTGCACGTACAGTAATTGCACAATAAACAGCTCTACATCCCAATGAAACCATTATGACTTTTATGAAGCTGCTGCCACCACGATGGGCGTGACAGCACAATGGACCTCTAAACCCCAATAAATCCAATACAGCCACCTACACACAACAAATGCCACCGGCAGCCATGACAGAAACAACACTTTCTTTGCCTACTGGTAAAGAAATGTGGAGCTCATTGGTCCAGCGGTTTGTGAGATTAGCAGCGCACAGAAACATTACAAAAACACACTGCGTGCGTGAGTGCAGGCATGCGTGAGTGAGTGCATCAATAAGAAGAAGTGTGTTTACCTGCTGTAGAATGACCATGGTACTGGTTCCTGAGCTTATGACTGGACATCAGCAGTCAGCTTAAGACCCTGAGGGACAAGATAAGATAAAATAAGATGAGACAACTTAAGATAACAAACATAAGATAAGATAAGATAGCTTTCTTGTTTCAGAGGCCACTGGATAGTGTAGAGTAGACACACACAATAAGCAACAGAAAGCATGCATGTATAGTGCGACAAGGTCTATAAACATTTAACCTTTATTCAGAAAACATTCACTAGGTATGGAGGGATTTTGTTTGGGAGATGGGGGGGTCCACAATCCTGCTTCTCTGACCTCTCTAGACTACTGCCATGCTGGTATGCATGTGCTGTTAACTACTGTATGACATAGGCCTAGAATAGTACCTATGATGCTGACTTTTGCTGAGTGTAAAAATGCCGTTTTTCAGCAACAGCAGGCTGTCTGGGAGCTGTGCTGTCCAGCATAGCAGCTCTACTGCTGGTCAGTGAACCACTCCACTCAAATGGTTATGGGAGAAGTGCCTTGCTCAAGCGACACCTCTGCAGCAGTCAAGGCAGAACGGAAGCAGACACAGGTGTCGTGTTACCTATAAACCAGATCAAAAGCCCAGACACATGAAAGCTGGACTTTATAAAAGCCTGCTTCTGTTTTTACTCGGCTAAAGCCGGCGGTGGAAATGAGAAACATAGCCCCTAATGACTCCCAGGTTTATGTCCCAACAAAACGACAGTCCCTTCCAGTCTGTCTGCTTTCATTTCCCCTCTGGGGTATTTCCACCTGGACTGGAGGGGAAGAGGGGTTTTGAACTAATGATTGTTTTTGAACAAATGATATTGACACAACAAAGCACATTAGGGCTGCTGCTGATCATTGAAGTCATCAACTATGATGACTATGTAAATGCTGTAATTTATACACACATCAGTGTGATTTAAAATGGCCCTTCCCAGCAGCAGAGACCCGGCCTGCCTACTCGCAGTCTTCCCCATAAAACTAAAGGCCAGGTGGTGGAGGACCATTCAAGTGACGTGGTTCAACACTCATCTTTAGAGGTGGGTTAGTTTTGCCGGCGTTAAAGGCTCTTTATACCCACGGTTCTCAAAGTGGGGTCCGCGGACCCGCATAGCCAGGGGGTCCGCAAAATAATTCACAAATTAAAAAAAATTTTTTAATATATTTTAATTAAAAATATTTTTTGATTATTTTTTGATTATTTTTATGGGGGGGGGGGGGGCTAGTGAAAGTTGCACAAGTTCTAACTGTATGGTGTGTGTGATATGAAATGCGAGTTTACCATAATCATAGTAATCCTTAATCATATTCCATCATATTCAAGGGATTTTGAAGAGAAATTAATGAAAATAAATTTCAAATTGGAGCACTGCAGAGGGCAGGTGTGTGTGTCTGTTTCCAGCTGACACTCGTTAATGTTATAGGCATCAGAGGCAATCATGCTTTTGCACTGTCAAATAGGCCAACATCTAATCTAAGATTAGTGGGACTCATTCAAATGACCACCAGTGAGTCCCGGGACTAATTTAATTGAAAATCACATCACTGTATACATATTCGATGTATTAGTAATGTATTAGATATTACATTGATTTTATAGCTATTCTATTTGATTAGATATGTGATGTTGTTTAAGAGAAATTAAGAGTTGGACAATATCGGATATTGTCAAAAAAGTCAATATCGAACATCCCTAACAATAAGTTTATTATTTTTAAATTGGAGCACCTACTAAAAGTCACCTTTAGACTGGTCATTTTACATGTTTTTCTGTTCTTATTAGGACTATAGAAGCGTTCATTTTCTGAAGTCTGAACCATTAAGATCAGTTACTTGAAAAGTGTGCTGTCAGGTTTTGCACAAAAGTAATTTGAATAAAATGACTATTGGCACATGATTCATATAGTAGTGGTTTCTGTTTATGACTATGACATGGGTCTGAATGATTTTGATTGAAACGTTTTTTAATACAAATAGTTCAAATGGTATCTAATGTACGCTTGTGGTTGTAAGTATATGCTTATCGGTGCTGCGAGGATGAGGGGGTACCTGGAAAAATGTCTCCCCTCCATGGGGTACCTGGGCCAAAAAAGTTTGAGAACCCCTGCTTTATACCATTGGTTTTCCTTAAACCAATGCACCCAATCTCTCGTTAAGCACAGCCATGGCACCACAGGCATACACCATAACCGACCGCACAGTAAAGAACACCTTGTCGTTTAATTTCCATAATATTCTGTATTTAACCACTTAAACCCCGATCCACATTGTGGGGAAACGCGTCACGTTGTGAGCTTGTCGATCTTCTATTTTCAGCGAAAGCTTTCCCCACAATAACAGAAAACAGAAAATACACAATAAAGAGCCCTGAGGGACTCCGCTCAACAATATGGGGTTTAAGTGGTTAAGCTGTGCCGTTTAGACTTTTGGCTGGGCATGATATCCTCAGAGAATGAATGAAAGCAGGATACAGACACAGAAAGGCTACAGCGTTAACATTCAACATTATAAAAAAGAAAAATTCTGTTATATTATAAATTCGGTTATAAGTGAGCTATTTCTAGGGGGGAAATTAAATGTGAGTAAACTGAAATGTTAATGGTAAATTGTAGGGGTCTTTTTGGATACATTTTTAGATGCATTAATCAATAAATAATTGTTAAGATGAATCGATTACTTCACTAGTAGCAGCTCTAAAACACACAACATAGAGACATGTATTAAGTACATGCACAACAGTGTACAGACATATAAACATGCTATGCCCCCCTAACATGCTTTAGCACCATGTCCCTTCCATGACCCTGGTCATGTGACCTGTGTCTGACTCTGCCCTCTGTCCTTGTCACATGACACCACGTTTCCATGATAATCCACGTAAACAGCAGGACACACATCTAATTAAACCAACTCTATGGTGTGTGTGTGTGTGTGTGTGTGTGTGTGTGTGTGTGTGTGTGTGTGTGTGTGTGTGTGTGTGTGTGTGTGTGTGTGTGTGTGTGTGTGTGTGTGTGTGTGTGTGCGTGTGTGCGTGTGTGCGTGTGTGTGTGATTGTATTATGTACTGTAAATTATTCACTCTCCCTGATCAAGTTATGGTTTGTAGATTTGACACAGGGTTAATTGAACATCTCCATGCTGGACACTATGGTTTGGAAGGTGGCTACTTTAGCGGGGGAACTACGATTTAGGGCAGTGTTTCTCACACTTTTTCGTGCCAAGGACCCCCAAATTGATATATAATTGGCCGCGGAAAATGTGTTGTGCCAGGGACCCCCAGAAGAGAAGATTTGTGTCCAACATTTTTAAACAAAAGATTTTTGCTGTGAGCTTGTTTATCTGCTATTTTTGAACATATACATGGATAAAGGGGTTTAAACGTTTGTGATGCTGTATTAAAACGTTTAGCCTTATGCCCTGGAACCCCCTCAAGGACCCCTGGGGGTCCCCGGACCCCACGTTGAGAACCAATGATTTAGGGTGTCCTGAGGTTATAGGGTTAGTGATCGTCAGTGGATGGTTCTCTAAAGGTAAACAAAGGCTGGAGGAAATAATGTTAATTGTGGGTTTGGACAGTGTTTCTGCATGCCTGCATGAAGTTTACTAAACAGAAGCTGTCCATGCTGGTACAGAAACACATACATTAAAGGAGTAGTTCACACAAAAAATGACTTATTTTCTATCAATTATACACCCCATTAGTATACCCATCAAAATGGCCAATGTGAAAAGGGTCCATTAAAAGGAATTGAGTGTGTAGGAGAGAGCATGTGTATATGCAAGAAACTGTGTGTGTGTGTGTGTGTGTGTGTGTGTGTGTGTGTGTGTGTGTGTGTGTGTGTGTGTGTGTGTGTGTGTGTGTGTGTGTGTGTGTGTGTGTGTGTGTGAGTGTGCGTGTAAATATTATCCTTTATAAATTATTCACATGGCACTAATAAAGCATTTGTTTTGATCTTTTGACTTTTGACACATGGTGTCTTGTGGCAGCCTGCCTCTCACTGACTCCTTTGTAACCGACCCTGAGCCAGAAGCCTTCCACCTGGCTACGGTTCACATGTTCTCCTTTCTGGCTACCCGTTCCAATTAAATACAGTAGGATGAAACCTAGACACCCCTGACTTCCATTTATCTCCTGTATCTGTGTCACCTGGGTTTAGGGCATTGGTTCTCAAAGTGAGGGTTCCCAGCTAAATGTGTTAATACAGTGTCACAATCAGCGCGTGAAAAATCTCAAAAATGTTTGGAATTTTTTGTTTGAAAACCTCAAAAACCTCACAAAACCTTTTCAGATGGGGGTCCGTGGCCAAATACATATCAATTTGGGGGTCCTTGACATGAAAAAGTATGAGAACCACTGGGATAAAGATTCAGAGGTGGTAATTCATGTGGGCAAATGTTCCAAACATATTGTTTTTAAACCTAAATTACCTCAATTAGATTTAAAATAAGATTGCGATATCAAGCCCGAGATCACCCTTCAAAACCGAATAAAACATGGCGTTCAATGGAGAAGTGGCGCTATGTTTTATTCCGTTCCTCAAGCTATATATTGCCTTTATACTGTATCACAAGATATCGCGATCAATTATTTTTGTATAATAATTATCATAATACGTTGTCTCTCTCCACTTCAATTCCATGACTAGTGGCCACGACCCACGGGTCAAATTTGAAAGGCATATTGAAAATGTCCTGCATCTGGATATTGAAATGTATTCTGACTGTTCAGTACCTTGCCCAAACCCTGCACAATTAGGCCTACTGTAACCACAACACAAAAACACAGTAATTTCCCCTTAGAAAGCTTTACACATCACTATCTTGGCAGCTCTTGTAGTACAATGGAAATAAATATACATGATAGTTAAGTGTTATACAACAGCGACAATATCTGCATACAGTGGAGTAAATCCAACTCTATTTAGCACTATCTGCTTTTACGCCAGCAGATGAAATATTCATAAGCTATGATGTGTGTCTGTTTTTCAATCAATATTTGGTAGTTTTGACAATTCAACTTAAGACCAGTGGGATAAATGTTATACTTTGGCTATTCAAAAATAGCAGATATACAAGCTCATAGCGTGTCACTTCGTGCCGCACTATGAGCATGGAGCTGCTATTATTATTATTTTCGTGAACATTTTTGCAAGTCTTTGAATATAAATGTAATGTTTTTTTACTCAAATCTTTGCTTCTGGAGGTCCCTGGCACAAAACATTTTCGAACAGGGGTCCGCAGCCAAATAGATATCATCTTGGGGGTCCTTGACATGAAAACGTTTGAGAACCACTGGGATAAAGAGTCTTTAAGTGAGTGTAGCACTCTTTAAGTGAGTGTAACATTCTTTAAGTGAGTGTAACTCACTTAAAGAGAGGATGTCCTCCCTTCCCATGCATTTATATAGTTTTTTTAGTAACAAGTTACAATGTTGCTCACCTCCTTCAATTTATTTCAGCTACTGTAGTTCTCTTGTTGGAGTGATGAATCAGCCTGTTGGCACCAGGGACATTTGATTAGTGTGGATAGTTTGCTCAAAATGTGCTTGTGTTGGTCAGTGGTGGAAAGTAACTAAGTACAGTTGTACTGTACTTAGTTACTTTAATTTAGGTATTTTTTACTTTGCAGAAGTATTTAAAATGTTCTATACTATTTACTCCACTACAATTACTTGAAAACGTTCAGTTACTTTGTAGATTTGGATTATTATTACAAAACATCAATTAGCCACTTCAGCCCTTGTTGGCTATTTGAAAATAGCAGATCTACAAGCTTGTATATCTGCTATTTTAAAAAGAGTTGTATACATTTTAGACATAATAACAACTTGTGAAAAGGGACATTCCGCATAATGACTACTATTACTTTTGATTCTTCAAGTACAGTTTGATACCAATACTTTTGTACTTTTACTCAAGTGTTTCTACATTGCAGTATTGATACTTTTACTTAAGTAAAATCTTTTAGTCCTTTTTCCACCACTGGTGTTGGTTATATTTCACTTTACAGAGTAAAATGTCAACACAATATAGGCCAAAGACTGACTAGCATATGTAGACTCTTAGGCTATTTTCCAATTGTATAATTATCTAACAACAACACTAGCCTGATAAACCCATCTTTATTGGTGGAAAAACTGGCTTTTCTGTCTTCCTTCTCCCGCTTTTGGTTGTTTAAACCTTCACTTACCTTCAGTTGTTTGGGAGAAATGGCGCCAACATTCGCTTGCCCGAGTAACATTGTTCTATTAACTATACAATTAAAGCCAACTGCGTCACTGCGTGATTGGACCAACAGGGTGCAGCTGGCCTAAAACAACCAGTGGTGGGAAAAGTACTCAAATTGTTTACTTAAGTAAAAGTATCAATACTGCAATGTAGAAATACTCTGTATACAAGTAAAAGTCCGGAATTAAAGTAAGTACAAAAGTATTGGTATCAAGTACTTAAAGTACCAAAAGTAGAAAGTACTCATAATTATCCCATTTCACAAGTTTTCAAATTTATATATATTTTTTTTAAATAGCAGATCTACAAGCTCAAATGCAACACATTGTGAGCTTGTATATCGGCTATTTTCAAATGGCTGAAATGTATATGAGGCTGAAGTGGTTAATGGATGTTTTGTAATAATAATCAAAATCTACAAAGTAGCCAAACTAGTAACTTATGTTTTCAAATCATTGTAGTTGAGTAAAACGTTATTTACCTCTGAGATGTAGTGGAGTAGATCTAAGTGAGAGTACTGAAAACTGGACATATTCCAATACAGTAAAAGTACCTCATAATTGTACTTAACAGTACTTGAGTAAATGTACTTAGTTACTTTACACCCCTGGAAACAATTGACCTACAGCTCATGCGCAGTGTTGGCAAATTTTGTGAGAGAAATAAGCAATCCTTTTTTCCTTTTACTACAAAAAATTAAATTATTATTTCAAAACATTTTCAAAAAATGTTCAAAAATGTTATAGAAAGTTCAAACTTTTTTCCCAGAGAAATTCAATAAATACATTTTTAAAAAGTTACACTTTAAAGAAGTGATGCGACGCGTTGTGAACTTGTAGATCTGCTATTTTCACTAGTTTGGGTCCCAGGGAGACATCTGGGAACCACTGCCCCAGGGTGTCTGTCTGAACTCTGAACCACAAGGTCACACACACCACACCGTCTCTGTGTGCCGGTCCCCCTTACTGCCCCTCTGTCCCATGTGAGCTGCAACATAAGACCCAACTGAAACATATTCCAAATAACCTGCTAAAAACATGAATTATGGACAAATAATTGGATGACATTTTTTATTCTAAAATCGTGAACCACATTTGGAGCGTCACACCTGTACACTCTGGTAGCCTCCCTTATTTATGCCTAGAACATCAAGGCATCAGCCTGCTCTGTTGAACAAAGCTCAAGTGCAGACGGGGTCTAGTAATAACAACATCCATCCTATGTGTATCGATCTCAGATGTATGTGGCCATGCAGTCTGTGATGTCAGTCTGTGGTTTTCAAACTTTTTGTTGTGCAAATCAAGTGAAAATCCCACAGCGCACAGTATTTATAGTGAAAATAGGCAATTAGCTCAAAACGAATGCAACACATTGTGAGTTTATATTAAAAGAAACTATTAAAAATAGTTCATAACGTTTTGTATAGTCGTATACAGTATATTGCAATAATATACTAATATTACCCAACTGAAACGCACCATTGACTGAAACCCAGCACACTGAGACAGACAAATCAGTTAGCCAAGTAAGTGGGTCTTGTGTGTGGTTGTCACAAAATCCCAATTCAGAGGAACACCAGTGTGCCCCGGGCCGGCACACCTTTTGGAAACCAGTGCTCTAGATGTCGCCCCTCCGAGGAGCCACGCCATACTGTATTATGAAGGCCATGTTTGGCTGTTCTACCTCTGAGAGAGAAGATACCCATGACTCATACTGACACTATAGGGAAAACTTAATTTTGTTCAACAATTTAAACAATTGTTTAAATTAGTAATTTTGTCGTTGGGATGATGCAACTTGTAACATTTGTACGTTTCTAATATGATCAATTGAAATATATATTTTTTAATTTAGTGAATTTTGAACACTCGCATGTTTACAGTATATAACTATTGTCAATGTATGTAAGTGTGATTCACATGTACAAACGCTCGTATGCACCTCTCTGACACACACACACACACACACACACACACACACACACACACACACACACACACACACACACAGACAGACAGACAGACAGACAGACAGACAGACAGACAGACAGACAGACAGACAGACAGACAGACAGACAGACAGACAGACAGACAGACAGACAGACAGACAGACACACACACACACACACACACACACACACACACACACACACACACACACACACACACACACACACACACCATCAATATTTCAGAATCTAATTAGGTCTGTGCAATGATCTGCATACGTGAGTGAGTGTGTGTGTGTGTGTGTGTGTGTGTGTGTGTATGTGTGTGTGTGTGTGTGTGTGTGTGTGTGTGTGTGTGTGTGTGTGTGTGTGTGTGTGTGTGTGTGTGTGTGTGTGTGTGTGTGTGTGTGTGTGTGTGTGTGTGAGAGAGAGAGAGAGAGAGAGAGAGAGAGAGAGAGAGAGAGAGAGAGAGAGAGAGTCAATATGTTAGTATCTAAATGCATCAAATGTTGTATCTGCATCAACACAAACGCTATAGTATGTGCCTGAGAGAGAGGCATATTAGTGTTTCACTCTCTTTCCCCTCTTTGTTGCCGACCATCTGAGCATGGGTGTCTGACCACATGCCCGGCTGAAATTCCATCACCCCAGTGACGACAACTTGTTTCACAACTCAGAGAGAGAGAGATAGAGAGAGAGGGAGGGAGGATAGATGGAAAAAAGACCTGTAACTAAGTACATTCACTCAAGTACAATACTTGGAGTTATTTTGAGGTTTTTACTTTTACTGACTTTACTGAGGTACTTCCAATTTCAGTACTTCTACTCCACAGAATCTCATGGGCAAATATTATAGCCTACTCTTACTCAAAAAATATATATTTTAAAACTTTACTAGTTACTTTGTAGATTTTACTATTACTATTACCAAACATATATCACCCACTTCAGCCCTATCTACATTTCGGCCATTTGAAAATAGCCAATCTACAAGCTCACAATGCGTCTCGATGAAAATAAAGGAGGAAATCTATACAGTATATGAGAGAGGAAGAGGAAGACAACGAGACATACACAGACAGATTGTTTTAGATAGAGCTGCCAGCCCAGACAGTAGCCCATCTCGTGTTCTTAAGACCTGCTCAAGTGGGCAATCAAATGTTTGTTTTACAGTCATTTGTAACCTGTTATTGTCACTCTGTGTGGTTTCCGACATGCAAACGCTTTGTGCCTGCACCCAAAAAAGAAACACATGTATGCTGTCTTAAAGACTACAGATGTGTTTGACCCCGGTCACTCATTATAGACTGACCTCTTGGGTCTCCCCAAAAGCAAACCATAACCAGATCCATAATCCCACTTTTCATTACAGAAGCTGCCTACACTGCAAGGGAATCCAGCTGGTGCCAAGATTACTTCACTCTTAGTGAAAATGAGTGCGCGTGCACACCCGCACCCACTACACAAACACTTTGGTAGTACATTTTAACAGCTTGGCTTCGTGTCAATTTAATTGCATTCCACCCTATTTAAATCAAAGTAGGTCTAGTCCATTCTGTATTCCGGGACACAGTCATACAGAATAATGCATGGATTTGGGATGTATTAGTAGTTACGCTGGGAAGTCTTGGATGCCCCTTTCTTCTGAATGATTTCAAGCCTCTTTTAAAGCTGCTGTTTGACAAAGGCTAACTGAGCTCATATCAACAGACCATGGTGACATTTGAATGTTGACATTAAGAAAGTTACGCCCATCGGGAGGTATAAAAAAAGGGATTATTTTAGTAACTAGATAAGAGAACAAAAGTTGTGAGTATACCAAGGGAGGGAAGGGAGGTCAAAGCATTGCCGAGCAGACAATAGAAGATTGGTGCCGTTTCAGTCAGCGCTTCTACAGTTAACAACTTGGAACATATTATATATTTTAATGAATGAAACCTTTATTTTAACTAATGTATTTGTATGGTAAAGTCTGTTAATGCAATATAAATAATACATCTGCAGTGGCTGGAGGTGGTCTCCCTATTATTGTTTTGAAAAGTTAGGGTAGGAGGGTTGTGGGTGCAGAGGCCACCTGGTAATCACCAGAAAGTGCCCCCGAGCAATCCTAACCATTAACAGCTCCCCCTCAAGCGCTCATCATGTCCTTCTGAGCAGCCATCAGCTGGGTGAAGCTGAAACTGAATTTGATTAACAAAGATTTCCCCTCCTATCGGTTGACAATTAGCACTGCCCAAAGCTCATACATGCAATATTCCCCAGGTCAAGCATGGGATTGCCCCTGGATGAGCAGTAGAGATTGGTGTCTCATGCAGGAGACTGGACTTCAAATCCCACGAAGGAAATAAAAGTTAGTGATTTGTAGCTTTAATCCAGACTGATTGGAGGAGCTGTTGTGTCTTATACAACATCATGTGTGATAAGTGGAAGTGGTTGGTTTTACACTATACAGACCATCTGGTTTTATTCAGCCCATCTTACTTACCAGGGACTTAGGGAGGCAACCGAATACAACTAGGCCTAATGAAACTCAAACAAAAAATGAGACAAAACCCAGTCAACAAGATGTTAAAATGACAGGTAGGTTTGAGCTTCATGAATGGGAGTCACACATTATGGTACACACACGCACGTACATGTACGCACGCACACGCACGCACGCACGCACACACACACACACACACACACACACACACACACACACACACACACACACACACACACACACACACACACACACACACACACAGAGAGAGAGAGAGTCAGAGTAAGGAGCTTTAAGTGTTAAAGCTTGCGTGCCTGGATCCTTAAGCCTACGCAGCAGAACCCTCAGTATTAATTTAACACAGATGGAAGCACGCTCATTCAGCTGTGTACTGGTGTCTCGCTTCTTCTGTGGTCTCACCTCTTTCTGTGTGATCTCCAACACACCTCTTCCTCTTCCTCTTCCCTCACTCCAGAAAAGCAGCAAGGTTCCTCCTGGATGGAAGGAGATGAGGGAGAACAGAGCAGTGTTTCTTCAGGAGTGGATATAAGGCCACCTGCTGCTTCACAGGACGTGGATAGAGTGGCTTCTCTCCCTCTCTCTCTCTCTCTCCTTCTCTCTCTCCCGCTTTCCTTTTATGCAGAAAATAGCCAAAACAAACTCCTTCTGTGTCTTGTTCCCTGCATGCGGAGGCACAGAGCAGTGAGAACCTCCTGTCTCCTTCTCCTGCTGTGTGGGGATACTTGAAGTGACTCCTCTTGTCCCTCCTTCCCCCTTGTCTCTCTCTGTCTGTCTGTCTGTCTGTCTGTCTGTCTGTCTGTCTGTCTGTCTGTGTGGAGGTATATGGACTGAATGACCTCTCTCTCTCTCTCTCTCTCTCTCTCTCTCTCTCCTGCGTGGAAGTCTCTCCACTTGCTCCTTACATCCCTCTATCTCTCCCTCCAGAGCTCTGTGGAGGTACAACAATAAAACACTCCCTTCTCTTTCTTCTTTCCTTTCCTCCTCCCTCCCTCTGGTTCTCACTCCTTCTCTCTATGTGCAGGTATAAGAATTTAATGACTCTCTCTCTCTCTCTCTCTCTCTCTCTCTCTCTCTCTCTCTCTCTCTCTCTCTCTCTCTCTCTCTATCTTGTGTTCTGAGCGTGGGGTATTAGCTGTGCTGTGACACAGTGACAGAGAGCGGTCATTCACTGCCACTGATCCCTATTAGAGAGAGAGAGAGCGACAGAGAGGAACTCAGTGGGGGGAGGCACAGCATAGAGGAGGTCACACACGTAATTAGAGACTAATGAAGAATACATTCCTAACGACTGCTTTGGAGAATTGGCACACATTGACATTTACAGTTTACAGTTTAGGCATTTAGCAGACGCTCTTAATCCAGAGCGACTTACGGTAAGCAAGGACACAAGATAAAACATCATAGTACACATAATACATCAAACGTATAAAAATAGTAATCTAATAATAAAATAATACATAAGTAAACCAATCATCTAATAATAACTAATACATACGTAAACCAAGAACCTATCGTCAGCCTACATTGAAACTCTACACACTATAGGATGCCAGGTCAACAATGACCTGGCATCTGTCAACATAACATGCTATCTAAGTTACATTTTAGCCTTTGCATAATCGTGCAAGGTCGTCAAGGCTAGGGCAAGTGCTACGGGCTGAGATGAAGTCTGAAGAGGTGGGTTTGGGGGGGCGGTGTAGGGTTGAAGATGCGGGGGTGCCATACCTTTGGTTGCTTTGTAGGCCAATGTCAGTGTTTTGCACTCAAAGCACTTGAGCAACTTGTGCGGGCAGTAACTGGGAGGCAATGGAGGGAGCGGAGAAGGGGGGTGACATGTGAACATTTTGGCTGGTTGAAGACCAAGCGTGCTGCTGCATTCTGGATCATTATATATATATATATATATATATATATATATATATATATATATACATATACATGTCCTGGCATTTGAATGTCATAAATCTGTTCAGTTTTGGGGCTTTTATGTTTTATGTTGATTTTGTGTTATTTTTATGTGAAACTTTGTGTGCTGCTGTTTTGGCCAGGACTCCCTTGCACAAGCGATTTTCAATCTCAATGGGACTATTCCTGGTAAAATAAAGGTGAAATAAATATATATAGGCAAACAAATGGTAACATGCCCACACCCAGTTTATTGTCCAGACAGAATTGGAGCGAGAGAGAGAGAGAGAGACACACACACACACACACACACACACGCACGCACGTGCGTGTGCGTGTGCGTGTCTTTCTGTGTGGTAGCAGTTATGCTAAAGGTCACAGCTGTCTTTGTTAATGTGACAGATCAATCAACTTATTCAGTACAGTTCACTGATTACACACATAAATGTGTGCGCTCACGCATGCACAGAAACACACACACAGACACACACACAATCCTTTACATTTACACAAAGAGACATACAACATAATCATGTTTTCAATCATGTTTATTATAGTACACCAGAAGGCTGTAAACAATATGAACAAGTCTGATATAAAAACATAGATATGACTACAACAGTACGACCCTACTTTATAAAACCTTCATAACAGTCAGTGTCAACAATGAAGGTTTTCTATTTATCAGATCAACCTCCCAATTTACCAACATACTTCATGAGGCACACAACACTGAAGGCACATGCTGTAAACCCCTTAAAAGAAGAAATGAGAGGATAAGAGGGAGTGAAAAGTGGTGGTATGCGCCTTTACGCAAAATAAAACAATGATTTGATTTGATTTATTAGACGTCATGGTTAAAAGAAAAGCACATTCTTTACATGCTTTTCAGGGAATCTTCGGTGTGCGACACCAGTTAGATACATACTACACACATAAACACACACGCACACACACACTCCTAGCAACCTTCCTGTCACCATTTTATGGTTGGGGAAATGTGCATGTATTATTTAGTGCATGTGAACGACGGCCCAATTCAAGTAAAGGTCATTTCTTCCCTTCGGTGACATCATTCAGACATGCAAAAGTGTCACTTTTCAGCTACAGTCACCTTTTTGAACTCAAATAGGGCAATTGTGTGACACCTGACCCGAAAGAAAACAACATGTTGTCACCTTTTTCACCTCGGGCTGTTTGCATGCCTGATCATTACTAACTAAAAGTACAGGAACACAGGAAACAGTTAAGACACAATGGCTGATATTTATAAATGTATATTAGGGTGGGAAGTAGCATGCTTAAATAGAGAGAGAAATTCCAAGATCTGAAGAGGTCATATCTATAATGCTACTAGATATCCACTTGATATTGAACTGTATAGTATTCATACTGTGTATCGTTAGCCTGACACTCAGCCTGAATTTTCATTTCGTTTCACTCCATTATTCAGTCTGAACGCCCTCTCAGTGCAGCCGTTTTCTGAGATGGGTGGGGGCGTGGCTAAAGTGGGACTCTTTGGCGATTGGTTCATACTGGATTATCCCAATCCCGATTGGGGCGGGCCGCCGGTTCGATTTTCAACCGAGAAAACCCTGCCTTTCACAACATCACCAGACCCTGAATGCGAGGCTAGCGATTCAGGGGCTGGAGCCAGGCTATTATATCGTCTCTGTCGGGTTTAGAGGGAAAAAAGGAGGGGACCAAGACCCCCTTGGGGACCCCGGTCAACAAAGTATATAGGGTTTAAAGCAACAGACATTAAGAAGCAACAGACATTGTCAGTTTTTTGCTGTCAGTCACTGGAACAGACGGGCTCCAGTGATACCTACTTGCTCGAGGACACACTGGCAGGGACCAGTGGGGACCAGACCTGAGACGGCCTCTGCCACCACTTGGCTGCACTGTCTGCAACCAACTAAAAAGTCCCTCAACCCTTCTAATATATTTTCAAATGGTGTCCATTTCATTTTGGAACCGGGTTCCTTGTCAGTAATACCAGTAGACTGCAGAGGGCTACGGAGAAGTGAAGCCATTAAGTGCAGACAGAAATTTTAGATGTGAAAATGTGTCTGTAGCCTGTTCTAATGAAAGGGCCCTGTGTGTCTGTGTGTGCGTGTGTGTGTGTGTGTGTGAGAGTCTGAATTCGAAACCATCGCTAAATGGATTTCTCACCATACTTTCACCACTTTATCCCCAGCGTCCCTGTTTTGGCCATGTCGATATAAGTGAACACAATAGCAGATCTAGAAGCTCACAACTTGTTGTGAACACTTCTGAGCTTATAGATTGACTATTTTTGGAGACGAAATTTGGTGTAGAGGGAAAAAAATGAGTGTTTCTCAACCAATGGATCAAGCCCCAGAGGGTCATGAAATATTCAGTCAAAATGTGTGTCCCAGTCTGAAACCAGTGAAGAACCAGCTGACCACACCAGAAGCATCTGTTTCACTTATAGGTTTTCTACATGTTGAAATGTATTTGCCTTTGAAATGTGAAAGTAAAAGAATGTTTGCAGCCTATTCTGCAGACACACCTTAGTTCATTGCAAAACACCCTTCCAGCTACCCACAACGTAAGTCTGAATAAAAAGGGGAGATGCATAGAATCCTGGGTCCCATAGCAACATATTCCACTGGAACCATAATATTTATTTTAGAATATAATCATGGTTCTAAGAGTCAGGACTCTTAGAATCTTATTTTAATTCCATCATTCAGTGTCCATACACAGTAAAATCATCAGTGTTAAAGGGAAACGCAGATTTTCAAGATGAACCCCACTGTTCTGGGTGTGAGGAGATCAATACAGTGTGGCAAAAAAATACCCTATATCTTCTGGGTATTTTCAAAAATGTACATTCTGTACACCCGATGAAACGATGCGTCTAACGTCATTGTCATAACGTAAACATTTTATTTGCAATTCCACAGAAGACATAGGGTATATTTTTGCCACACTATACTACTGATGTACTTACATCAGAACAATGGCATTTAGGTTGAAAATGAAGGAAGTTTCACTTAAGTTCTGAGTAAACAAATGTAACCAAATGGACCCTTACAGGTAAAGTTGTATACTCTCTGAATTACAAATGGGTGAAAGTTACAAATGGAGTTACAAATGGATAAATGAACACTGAGGGTTTTACATTGTGTATGAAGTGATTTACTGTTACTATAGTTATGTAGTGTAGTAGAGTATCTTATTTTCCTCAGTGGGGAGCTGGTAGGGTGTATTGAATGATAACAAATTAGAAAACAAAACATTTGACACCATAGACTTGTTCATGTAAACAAAACCAGACGAACCATTCCAAGATCATAGAATTATTCAAATCTAAAATGAGTGGCAATGAACCCAAACATAAGAAACAATTACATGGTCTATGCATTAACGGTACATAAAATAAAACAAATTTACATGATATTGTCAATTGTATGATTTCCAAATAGCTATCTACAAAATAATGTAAACTTAAAAGCGTCAGCATTGTTATATAGTGACATAACGATAAGAGTAAACAAATACAATTAAGTAAAACAAGACGGTGTTAACACATCTTTGAAGTCAATAGCCCCTTTTATACAGAGATCCCGCAATATTGCCGTATTGTTATTTTGTGTTGGGTTGTGAAAATACAAGCATTGAATCGGCTGGACGGTTGTGGTTGAAATGATAAAAAAATGGGGGAGGCTAAAAGAAAGTAGCGCAATTCATATAAATAAGGCTACAGTCAGGTTCGAATCCCACCGTTATTCCACAGCGAGATGGAATACCGGCACAACATTCCCACCTTGGACAGGCTGTGTAAAAGGGGCTACTGTAACATAGGCACTGTTTTAGGCAATGAGCAATGATGCTTTTGGTAAATGGCACAACATGAGAATATATACATCAACATGGAGATAACTGGCACAAAGATGCATGTGGAGCACAGTAACGTGGGTGTCAAAATTAACATGCAAAGATATTGCTGCTCAGCTGCAATGAAATATCAACCAACTATTGCACAAATGGCACAGTCTTTACCTTAAGAAGGCCTTAACTAATGAGAATAAAAAATTGATTTACCTCAACGATCTCTTTCTCTCATACATTTCAAGACACTCTACTGCCACCATGTGGTCAGATCTGGTAATGAATAGTGTTCAAAACTACTGAAGGGAAATCTTGGAGCATTACTGTAATATTGTGCTTATGATCAAATCTAAGAAAGGTCAGATGATGTTTGTTTTTTTTGGAGGTGTATCAAATTAATCAAATCTATTACGCAACAACATTGAATATAAAATCAAGGCCACAGGAGTCTTTGCTTTGGTTTGACTTGGTAACACACAGCTGCCGGGTTTATCTCCCTCTGTCTTCGGTTGATTCAAATATCAAGAAATACTTTTGGCACGAGAAGGTAGTGATAACCAGACAATTACTGAATCAATTATAGATTCTATTACTTTTTGTTTAATGGATAGAAGTGACAGTGTGTTGACCACAGCCCAATAGCACAGCTCCAATTTGGCATCCCAGCCAAATGGCATTATTCATTTTTAAATCAATAGGCACAAAACTGGCTATTAAAAAATCATAAAAGTAAATATAGACAGAATAAGATGAATGAAAGAGAGGGAAAAGTATACATGTTTGTACTGTATGTATTAGTAGAACGATAAAAAAAGTGCCCCTTTCTGCATTGACCTTTTTGATACATCTCTCCTCGAGAGGAACACAGGTGATACAATCCATATTAAGATGGATCAAACTTTAAGTTAACCACTTTAAGTTAAAGTGTTGTTTCCTGTTGATTGTATTCATGGTTAATATCAGCTGATGTTGTTCTTGGTCTTTGAAATGTTAAAAACATATCGGATGTTGGTTGCTCTCTAAGAATATTCCACCACCCAATCTTTTTTCTTCTAAATGGACTATTATGATTCTTTGCATGGGCTTCTCTTGGCACACTACAGCAGATATAACAACACTGTACGTTTAACTTTGGTCCCAATAAGAGCAGAATAGTCTGCTTCACTGAACATACTGTGATGATACGTAATATAAACGAATAAACAATCCGCAATTATTATTTTTTACAAGTAGGCACTTGTACATCACTGAGGATTAGGAGGTCATGCTGTGTTTCATTCATGGGTTTTTCCGCTCACCGTGTAAAATTGATTATAACAATAGCCTCTAATTATTTACTGTTTGTAAACAATGGTAAACTTGGCAATGTTATCTGTTACCTGGTAACAGAATTTCATATTTGATGTAACCAGTGGTATAGATTCTGATTGGCCAGACAGATCGTGTTTGTTTTTCGTGTGTTGTCTCTTAACCCGTTAAAACCGGGTCTGTGTCATTTTAGATTTTAGCGTTGGCTATTTAAAAATAGCAGACGAACAAGCTCACAGCGCGTCACTTCGTGCCGCGCTGCGAGCTTGTACATCTGCTATTTTGGATGGCACAAAATACATATCAATAGAGCGTCGCAGTTCCCGCCCACTTCCGTTTTTTTTTGGTGCCGGAAGAAAAAACTCAATGCATTTTTCCATTGACATTTCCAAAAATATTCATATCTATTAATTTAAGCCTCGAATCAAGCCATCATGAGAGGACATGAATCATGACCATAGAACGTTTTTTTCTGTGATTTATTTTTTTTTTAAACGGCAAAACAAAGGGTATTTATTAAATATAGTATATCATATAATTAAATATAAAATAAAAAAAAATCACAGAAAAAAACGTTCTATGGTCATGATTCATGTCCTCTCATGATGGCTTGATTCGAGGCTTAAATTAATAGATATGAATATTTTTGGAAATGTCAATGGAAAAATGCATTGAGTTTTCTCTTCCGGCACCAAAAAAAACCGGAAGTGGGCGGGAACTGCGACGCTCTATACACAATTTGGGGGTCCTCCTTGGCACGAAACCACTGGTTTAGAAGGCATTCGTAGTATCGGCCTCAGGCCTTATAGTGAATGAGTTTAGATTTCAGTGAGCACTCTGCTAGTCACCACCACCACGGTGAGGGTTCCAGGGAGGTCGTTGTCACGCCGGTTGCCCTTGTCCCTCAGGTGGATGGTCTGCTGCTGCTCGCCGCTGGGCTCAGCCGGCAGGGTCACCTGACCCAGGAAGGAGTCCCTCAGCATGTTGTGGTTGTAGACCTGGCGAACAAACACAGGAGAAGGAAACACACACACACACACACACACACACACACAACGATGTTGAGGAGGTGCTGACCACGGAAGATACACAAAATATTTTAAAGCAGGAGGTCGCACAACTCGTAGCCACGATGCAAAGCGGTTTTATTTGAACCCATTAAAACCGGGAAAGCATCTGTGTCATTTTATACTTTGGGCTATTAAAAAATAGCAGATATACAAGCGCAATCTTGAAAATTTGTGCAAATCTTTGAATATATATACATATTTAAAGCGAACATTTTTGGGTCCCTGGAACACAATATTTTGAGATGGGGGTCGGCGGCCAAACACATATAATTTGGGGGGTCCTTGACATACAAAAAAGTTTGAGAACCACTGATATAGCA
>NC_137606.1:44411174-44416174 GCF_963280865.1 Gymnoscopelus braueri
GGGACCACAGGGGTCCTTGAGGGGGTTCCGGGGGGTGCCCAGCAAAATTTAAATTAAGTTAATATAGCATCAAAATCAGTTTAACCACTTTAACCCTATGTATAAAGACTATTTGAAAATAGCCGATCTACAAGCTCACAACACGATGCTATTTTGAAAAGATCTTCGAGAAATGAGAAAAATGTTTGAAACGTTTGAACAATTTAAATCTTTTATGGGGGTCCCTGGCGGGACATACTTTTAAGATGGGGTCTGCGGCCAAATACACATTAATTTGGGGGTCCCTGACATGAAAAGGTTTGAGAACCACTGATTTAACGTCTTCAAAGGACATCCTGTAGAAATAGTTAGGGACAATAAGGGAGAGCTGGAAAAAGAGGAAGGAGGGGGGGAATGGGAGGGTGAGAGAGAGTGTGTAAATCAAAACTTTATGCCTGCTACTTTAACAAAAGAGTTAAGTCACACGCCATCCTGAAAGGAGGAAATCTAATACATAAATAAACAGAACAGATTGAGAGAGATTCGGTCCATCAATTTAGTCGTGATGTCATCTCCCTGTTTCCCCAGCAGGGGGTGCCACTGACACGGGATTGACAGAGGACCACATGTTTTACTGAATCATTGAAACATTTTGTTTGGGTCTGATGACCAGTGGTGGAAAAAGTACTTGAATGTTTTACTTAAGTAAAAGTATCAATACTGCAATGTAGAAGTACTCTGTTACAAGTTAAAGTCCGCTATTCAAAATTGACTTAAGTAAAAGTACAAAAGTATTGGTATCAAAATGTACTTAAAGTACCAAAAGTAAAAGTACTAAAACGTTTGAAAATAGCCTAGGTATAAAATAGGGCTAAAGTGGTTAATGTATGTTTTATAATGTAATAATTTATATCTGCAAAGTAACAAGTTACTAAAGTTTTCAAATAATTGTAGTGGAGAAAAAGTACAATATTTGCCTCTGAGATGTAGTGGAGTAAAAGTAAAAGTATAGACAATTGGAAATACTCCAGTAAAGTAAAAGTACCTCAAAATTGTACTTAAGTACAGTACTTGAGTAAATGTACTTACTTTAGTTACTTTACACCACTGCTAATGACATCATGTGTCAATATGTAACAACTGAATTACAGTTAGTAGACATAAACGTGTCTTTGGATATCAATTCAGAATGCACACAGAAATGTTGCAACATGAGGTGATTGTACAGAGTGAGGCCTGAAGAAAGGGAAAACAATGGGAAACACTGTCTGTAAGTGCAATATTTCTCACATTAGTTTTATTAGAAGTAGTAGTAATTTTAGTAGTAGTAGTAGTAGTAGCGGTGGTGGAAAGTCACTAAGTATATTTACTCAAGTACTGTACTTAAGTACAATTTATGAGGTACATTTTCCATTTTCAATTATCTTACTTCTACTCCACTATACATTTCAGAGGCAAATATTGTACTTTTACTCCCCTACAATTATTTGAAAACTGTAGTTACTAGTTACTTTGTAGATTTTGATTATTATTACAAAACATACATTAACCACCTATACTATATATTCTTTGGCTATTTTCAACAACTAAAAATTATACATTTTATACACTTGAAAACATTCTGCATAATGAGTTCTTAAGTATCTTAAGTATATATATTCTTAAATATGTTGATGCCAATAGCTTTGTACTTTTACTCAAGTACATTTTTAATTCCAAACTTGTCCTTGTAACAGAGTATTTCTAAATTGCAGTATCTTTACTTTTACTCAAGTAAAGAATGTGAGTACTTGTTCCACCACTGAGTAGTAGTAGTAGTAGTAGTAGTACAACAACAACAGTAGGAGCAGTAGTAATAGTAGAAGTATTATTACTCACCAGAACTCTCCATCATCTTGTACTGTCACTCCAATCTTCTCTCTCTCACTTTTACTGACCTTCTGCCATTCCTCTGAGCTGACACCAGGACACATACAAATAATAATGATTACACAACTAAAATAAATTATAATGCAGGTTAAAAATACTAGGAATACTTGATAAACATAATAAACATTATATTTATTGTCCTGCAAATGTCGGTCAGAGAATGTCTTCATCACATGATAGTCTAAATTCTGTTACCAAGGCCAATCTGACCGAACTGAATCCTTCCGAATAACTTCGACAATAAAGCTGATTCTGAACATACTTACTCCTAAATGGGCTTCCTATTTAACCACTGTTTCGCTTCCTCTCTTCACCACTCCCCTTTCCTATCCCCCATCCCTCCTTTTCTCTATTCCTCCCAACAATGACTCTCCTCCTCTCTCCTCTCCATCTCCTCACCTGTCGCTCCAGGCTCCGTTCCACTCCTTCTCTCCCCAGGGGTTCCTCATGCGGATCATGGTCAGCTTGTCTGACCTGAAGAAGG
This sequence comes from Gymnoscopelus braueri, assembly GCF_963280865.1. NCBI lineage: Eukaryota > Metazoa > Chordata > Actinopteri > Myctophiformes > Myctophidae > Gymnoscopelus > Gymnoscopelus braueri. The sequence continues at coordinate 44,413,567 of NC_137606.1, forward strand.
CCAGCAGGCCGTGACCCAGCCTCACCCGCCGCACGTCCGTCACTGCGTACGCGTGACCTTTGACCAGGCCACAGGTCAGCTTAGCCTCCATTTCTGCAGCGCTGGCCGCCTGCACAGTAAAGTTCTCAGTGTTAATTTAGCTCTGAGAGCGTAACAATGGACCCCAATGGACCAGTAAGGGTGTGGATGGGATGGGGTGAGGGTTCATTGTTCGGTCAGTGTGTGTGTGTGTGTGAGTGTGTGTGTGTATGTGTGTGTGTGTGTGTGTGTGTGTGTGTGTGTGTGTGTGTGTGTGTGTGTGTGTGTGTGTGTGTATGTGTATGTGTATGTGTATGTGTATGTGTATGTGTACAGTATGTGTGTATGTGTATGTGTATGTGTATGTGTATGTGTATGTGTATGTGTATGTGTATGTGTATGTGTATGTGTATGAGTGTGTGTGTGTGTGTGTGTGTGTGTGTGTGTGTGTGTGTGTGTGTGTGTGTGTGTGTGTGTGTGTGTTTGTGTGCGTGTGCGGCGCGTGTGTGTGTGTGTGTCTCCATACCCTTATAGAGCAGCTGATGAGTCCTTCTCTGTTGTGGACCTTGAGGACTCTCTCAAACAGCTCGTCACGTTTCTCCTGCTCGTCTTTGTACCCGTTCTCCATCAGGTCCATGGGCTCCGACACGCCACCGGTGAAGTCCACCAGGGCGTCGGCCGTGTTCCCCCCATCCAACGCCTCGTAGCAGCCGTACATCCTGGACGGACACACACACACACACACACACACACACACACACACACACACACACACACACACACACACACACACACACACACACACACACACATTCCCAGTAAGTTTACTTAATTCGAGCCCTAATCTTACAAAAAAATCATGGAATCTCTGTGCGTATGTATGTATGTATGTAGGTCTGTAATCCACGTATCTCGAGAACCGTTCTGCCTAAGCTTGATTTGGCAAATTCCCCACACCTGTCAAATTCCCCACACCTGTCAAATTCCCCACACCTGCCATTTGATTACCTAGTCAGTCTACATGTCCCAGTCAGTTTGTACTCTTCAGACATGGTCCACACACAGACGTTTACCACTGCAGGACTTTCCAGAACTGATCCCCCGATATGCCCATATATGGGCATATACTGATCAGGGATCTCTATAGAGCGTGCCAAAAATCCTGAAGGGGGCGTCAACAAGTGTCTTTTGGTAGCTGCGGACATCTTTGAGGGGTAAAAACCAGGTCGACTTAACATTGCCCAATGCCACGCCCAATGCCTCGCCCCCCCGTGGTGACGACACGTTGGCACGCTCTATATATGGCGTAAAAGGGACAAGGACAGACAGATAGAGAGATCTCCATATATGGGCACAAAAGGGACAAAGACAGACGGGTGGTTACAACAGGTCCTCTGATGGTGCGTTCACACGGGCAGATTAAAAGATACAAAGATACAAAAATACACTGCATCTTTGTCGCTGTGTTGCTTTGTATCTGTGTTGCTCAACGCGGTCGCTGACGTCACCAAGCGTGCGGACATCGGAGCTACAGTTTTGTGTCTTTGTATCTGGAAGTTGAACCCAGCTCAACTTGAATGTGTAGCTTTGTATCTTTGTCGCTAGAGCTACAGCTACAAACGTCGGATGTATCTTTGTATCTTCATGTCGCTGGTTTCCATTGAAAATGAATGGTAGCATGTATCTTTTTATCTGCCCGTGTGAATGCACCATCACAACGAATATAACGAGTATTGCATAACAAGGTGGGCCATGCATTCCCTATTTACATTGCTCCCAACTTGCATTGTTCCCGAGTAGGCCGGTACCCAACGGGCACCTGTCCAGTCCTAAATGATAACACTGAGAGGTGAGTATCAAGAAAATGTAGTCTCTTTTTAAATATCCCCTTCACCACTAATTCACACCCTAAATCACAGAAAAACAAACAAACAAACAAACAAACAAACAAACAAACAAACAACAAAATCTGCAGACCACTGTACACTTCTCTCATTCTGTTCCCTGCCCTCCCCGTTCTGGAGCTGTGATTGGTTGAAGGTTAGTACCCCCCTCTGCTGTGATTGGTTGGACGTTAGTTCCCCCTGTGCTGTGATTGGTTGGAGTTAGTTCCCCCTGTGCTGTGATTGGTTGGAGGTTAGTCCCTCCCTGTGCTGTGATTGGTTGGGAGGTGCTTACTTGGCGTATGCTTTCTCCACCAGTGCGCTCCAGAACTCGTTGCTGTCATTGGAGTGGCAGTAGACCAGCTCTCCATTCACCGTGGGCAGCCGGTCGTCGATCACCACGTCCACCCACTCCCCAAACCGCCAGAAGTGGAAGTGGAACATCCCAGCGTACGACTCCGCCTTGTCTTTGTCCCATTCCTGATCCTTGTGCTCTGGAATCACCTGATGATGGGCAAAGAAACAAACACAAATACAGCACATCAAGTACATTGAAAGTGCATTTTTGGTACACATTCTTTGATTGATTTAAACATTTATTTATTCTCGAAAAGAGTATTGAGGTTTACCCTCATTTGCAACGCTGTCGAGATTACACACACACACACACACACACACACACACACACACACACACACACACACACA
>NC_137606.1:44418674-44426174 GCF_963280865.1 Gymnoscopelus braueri
TGTGTGACTCTACTTGACCGTACTACAGCATCACACAAAAGCATCAAAAGTAGCAGATCCACAAGCTTGGACATATGAGGTTTCCACCAGACAGAGACGATAATGTAGATATCTTTGACATGTTTACCTCCTCTTTTTCTTTCTTTCTTTTCTGAAAACAACACATTTCACCCACTTCTTTACACCTGTAAACCTGTGATGTGACGATAACATTGATTCTTGATTCTTATCTGATCCAGTAAGACTCAAATAAAGCACGTTCCACGCATTCATGACCCCACACACACACACACACACACACACACACACACACACACACACACACACACACACACACTCTCTCTCTCTCTCTTTTCTGTGTCACAGCAATCAATAGAGCCACAGGCAGAGGACTATAACAACCCCACTGCCCTCTGGGAGAGAGGGAGGGGAGATAGAGAGAGGGAGAGAGAGAGAGAGAGAGAGAGAGAGAGAGAGAGAGAGAGAGAGAGAGAGAGAGAGAGGGAGGGAGGGAGAGAGAGAGAGTTGGGGGTTGTTGGATGTCTATGAGAGTGGCAGTGAGGTGGAAAGGGTGAGAGAGCGGTAACAGGGAAACAGAGAGAGAGAGTGAGAGAGAAAGGAAGAGTGGCACACAGAGACAGACAGAAGACGACACACGACAGTGTCAGGGACAGTGAGGGAAAGAGGAGACAGATATAGAGTTCATCTTACCTGGACGCAGCATCAGAGGACAGACCTCCAACACCACCTCCAGACAGGCAGGCCTTGCCGCCTCCCCAACCCAGGACTATGAGCTCGGATACGGACACGACCCAAGCCCCGTCCAAGGCAATGGTGCTGACATTCAACAAGGATGCCTCACTAACAGAGGTAAGGCTCTGACGAACTGTAACTATACGTCTTACTTATTTGTGTACAATTACATATATTATTAGTTTAATTCTGAAAGTGTACAAATGCAACCAAATGGACCCGTAACAGTGGCGTCAATTCAGTAAAAGCTAAGGTGTGGCAAGATTACCTGGCCAGGAAACATTTAGTTTCTGACATAGGCTATTGATAGAACAGTGTCACATGACAAACTGCATCATCGTTTTAAGCATCTTCAACTAGAATTCTTCCAAGACACCTATACAAACATTCGGTGGCAGCTGAGCCGTCTTGTAGGTAAGAATATAAAAATAACAAACAATGGCTTGTGATATGAAGTGAGAGGAGGGAACCGGTCTGGAAAGGTGGAGTTATGCACTGTAGAGAAGAGGAATGAAAGTCAGCAGGAGTAAGACAGAATATGTGTGTGTGTGAACGAGAGGGAGGACAGTGGAAATACCTGAGGTCAACTACTCAAAGTAATGGGCAGTGTAGAAGAGAGGTGAAGAAGAGAGTGCAGGCAGGGTGGAACGGATGGAGGAAGGTGTCAGGAGTGATTTGTGACAGAAGGGTACCAGCAAGAGTGAGAGGAAAGCTGTATAAGACGGCAGTACGGCTTGGAAGCGGTGGCACTGACGAAAAGACAGGAGGCGGAGCTGGAGGTGGCAGAATTGAGGAGTGACAGGGAAGGAGACAAGATCAGAAATGAGTGGAGGATCAGAGAGGCGAAGTTGAGATGGTTTGGACACGTGCAAAGGAGGGATGAGTGGTACACCGGGAGAAGGAAGCTGAAGATGGAACTGCTAGGTAAGAGGAGAAGAGGAAGGCCATAGAGGAGGTTTAAATGGATGCAGTGAGAGAAGACATGCAGGTGGCAGGAGTCACAGAGGAAGACGCAGAAAACGGAACCAGATGGAAACAAACGATCCACCGTGGCAACCCCAATGGGAATTAGCCCAGAAGAAGAATAAAAAACACTGGCATGGAACATCTCAATTATAAATGTACAATCTTTAACTTAGTGTATGTCTTGAGACAACTTAAGCTAAGCTTTCAAATGCAGTCTCACCCTTCTATGATGATGACGTTCTGTATACATGTACATAATATAAATCGATAGTTTATTCTCTCTGATGTGCTGCAATCAGTACCATGGACAGCATAAGGGTCAGAGAGTAGAAGAAATACAAATATGGTTGTGGGGATTTTACAGAAATCTTTTTATTTTTCAATTCATTAATATTATTATTATTATTATTATTATTATTGAGGTGAGGCCTGTTCCAGTTGTGATGCCAATTTCAGTTTAAACAAATTAAACATAGCAAAGGGCCACCTGTCTTGACAAGCAACTTTTGGATTCTACTGATTCCATCCAACATTATCACACAGGCAAGGTCCCTGGTTAAAGTCCAAATGCAACAAATACAGAGAAAATCAAAGATTAATAAGCCAGACCACAGTAATAATATCAGAGTCTACTAATGCCTTTAAAAAACACAACACAACAGCCAGGAAGAAATAACGCACAGTGTTATAGGTCTGAAAGTGAACATAAGCTACTGCATTTTATGCCACATAGATAGACTTATTTTTTTTTTTAAATGATATGTATCGCATCGCATTGCTTCCAGTGTGAATGCCCCTTAAAGGGACTACACCATGAATTTTTTCTTTTTCTTCTTTTTTGTGTGTTTTTGGTCTCCCCTACCTCTCTTCTATCCCCAAAAATACCCCAGTTTGAACACTCTGGGGTTTTCTGTAAATTGGTCTCAAAAAATCCCTCCCGTTTTACAGTTCCAAAAATAAATAAATAAATATTTTATTCTATTTTATTTTATTTTATTCTATTTATTTGTATTTATTTTTTTATTTTTTAACTTTTTCCACACAGAACCAGGAGATAACATGCATACAAACTGGCTCAATAGCACCCCGTGCCAAACAGGACAATGTGGTATTGCAGGTAAAAGTGCTTTATAAGCCAGAGAGAAGTTAGTTGGAATGAGTATATCTGAGGCTTGATTTAGGCTCAAACCTTTTGAAAAACGTTTGAGGGACATAAACGATATGATATTAAATATTTTTTTATTTTTTTAAATTCATGGTGTAGATCCTTTAACACATTCCATGCCAGAGTTTAATCTCATAATGTACTCACCAGTGCCAGCGTTTTATTGTTGTTTTTTTGTTTTTATCATGTCGCCACAGACCTCGCTAAATAAGTTAAAAGTGCGCGTTCATTTGGTTCTAAACACACAGCGGATCCGTGAGAAACGTCCAGCGAAAACAGTTTCCAAATGCGAGCCGCCATCTTGAAGCTACAGCCGATACACGCTAAACAGTGATCAGCGAGGAGAAAAACAACAACCGAGTAAATCGAGTTTTAAACAGGATCCCAGACAGGAAGCGGATACGATCGAAAAAACCGGAACCCGAATAATTCCGTTTCCGACCGGAAACCGGAAACGGAAATGGATCAAAAAAATTCGGAAAGTGCACCTTGGGCGATTACAATGGGAATCGGCGGTTCGCGTAGATCTACGCGACTGGCACGCTGCGGCTTTAAATAGGTTCGCGTAGATCTACGCGATTGGCATTCAATGTGTTAAGAGTGTAATAATTGACCCTATTGCAGAAAGAAACGCCCGTCTCAGGCCTGCACTCAAGCATCATAACCAGCAGATTTCAGATCTATCTTTCTCCCTCTCCCTCTTTCCATACTCTTCTATTCCTCTTTCCATCTTCTATCCCTCTATCCTCTGCCCTTCATCTCCTGTCTTTCTCCACCCTTCTAGGTGATGCGTCAGCGCGCCGCGTCCCTCCAGCGGACGGGTCAGAAGCGACAGGACGGCGAGCGTCTGCTGCTGCCCCACGAGGCCGTCTACCGCCTCGACTTCTCCGTCCAGGAGCTGGTCTTCTCCCGCTGGCACGTCTCCCTGGAGGGCCACGGCCGTTTCACCGTCACCGGCACCTCCCAGCTCTGGACCCCTGACCTCACCAACCTGATGACCCGCCAGCTCCTGGAGCCCGTGGGAACGTTCTGGAGGAACGTGGGAGACCCCCCCGACTCCCCGCTCAAGTGCCTGGAGGCGGACATGCAGGAGTTCGGGGAGAGGATCGCTGAACTGGCCAAGGTCAGAAAGGTCATGTACTTCCTGATTGCCTTCAAGGAAGGGGCGGAGCCAGGGAAGGTCACCCACGCGGTGGAGTTCACCCCCGAACAGTGACTCTACGAGGACACGGTCAGCGGTGGAGTACGGAGCAAAGCCGGCGACGGATGATAATATTGCCGGAAAGCTCTGCAAGACCAGGGTTGGGAGAATTCAAAAATATTTTATGATAAGAAAAGATTTTGTATTTTATTTTATTTTATTTTATTTTATTTTATTTTATTTTATTTTATTTTATTTTATTTTATTTTATTTTATTTTATTTTATTTTATTTTATTTTATTTTATTTTATTTTATTTTATTTAAATTATATGATTTATTACTTCACCAAAAACAAATATTTAAAAAATAATTCACCACTCAAAACTCTCCATTTGGAAACAGCTAACCTTTTCAGGAACTTTTTGTTGTTTTTGTTTTTGTGAATTAGCTTTTGGATCAATCAAAAACGTTGTGGTTCATGCAAACACTAGCACATGTATGGTGTAAGGTTGGCGGAGAAGCTAGCACAAGCTAGCTTTGATTCATCTCCATCTTAAAGACTTTTGGATTAATAAGTAAATACTAAAAAAACAAGATAATACAACATTGGGTAATAATGAATAATTGGAGGGAAAATAAGCACACTTCACACAACATGATATTGTATCCGGTTTCCTGTCATTATACTAAATAAGAAGAATTATGGAGAACACAGAAGATGTTTTGTATAATGACTTCAATAATTATACAAATATATGCAATAATATAAATATAGTTTGATATCTGAAAACAATTCACTTTGAATTTGACCATTAGAACTAATAACTCACAATTCCTCCCAACTGCTGAAAAAAGTAAACCATTCCCCTTTTAAACTTACCGTAACTTAAAATGCTTCTATTGTTATAGGCTAAACTACAGATTATATTGTACATTATATTGTCTGATCAGCAGTGGTTTGATATTTAACCCATTAAGACCTGAGGCCGATTCTACAAATGTCTTCTAAATCCTAACAGTTTTCTGAAAAACTTGTTGCTATATCAGTGTGTTCTCAAAACCTTTTCATGTCAAGGACCCCCAAAATTATGTATGTATTGGCTGCCGACCCCCAACTCAAAATATTTTGTTCCAGGGACCACCCAGAAGCAAAGATTTGATTTAAAAATGTTCGCTTTAAAAAATATATTTTGAATAGGCAAAGTATAAAATAATGCTTTTAGCTAACAGTGGCTTCTAGTTAAGCATGCTAGCATCCAAGGAAGAGAAAGGCTGTTGTTTCTATTAGCGTGGAAACCCCATCAATTATGTCATTGTAGGCAGGTTTCTAAACTGTCCATAGTTCATGTGATTTAGCGTGAATAGAAGGAAATTGTGCCATCTTATAATAAGCATTAGTGAGGACCAATTATGTGAAGATAAGGTTGAAAATGGGTCAAGTGCTTCGTTAAAAGTAAAAGTAAAATTTGTACCAAGTCTAAAAGTATGTGTTCATCACTTCAATGTTTCATGTGAGGCTGATTTTAATTACGTTACGTGCTACTGGCTAACCTATAATAATACATCATTATTTATCAGTTAATGTGTGTTTTATATTAATAATCTTCATCTGCAAAGTATTATATAAAAATAAAAAAATATATATAATATATAAAAAGCTCAAAGCGCAGCACAAAGTGACGCACTATGAGCTTGTATATCTGCTATTTTTGAATAGCCAACGTATAAAATAATGCTTTTTAGCTTTCCCGGTCTTAATGGATCAACACAGTTATCACGTCTATGTTTGAGAATGTAGCGTTGCTTAGTTGTTCCAGATAGCTAAAATAAACCCGTGAAGGGCTGAGTTCATAGAGACGCATAGAGAGAGAGGAGTATCAAATATACACTTTGCATGTCTGTCAGCCAGAAACAAACAGTGATCAATAGAGAAACGTCTATTAAATATCGACTGAAAGCATCATGTGTCCGTGTGCTCTCTTTTCTGCTGATTGTTATTGGTGCTTTTGGACAGGGGGGGGGGGGGGGAGTCAGAGGAGGGAACAGGAAGAGGTGGTGGCAAAGCGACGCGTTTCGAGCTTGTACCGTAGATCTGCTACTTTTACATTTGAATCCTGAAAAGTAACAGTTTTGGACATAATATGAGGTTTCCACCCGACAGGACAGAGACGATATATCTGGTCCTCACTAATGTTCATAATAAGACACACGGTTTCTGTCTACTCACTCTACGTCTCAGAGGAGGCCTGTGGACAGTTCAGAAACCTTTCTACCAATGACATCATCGGTAGGCATCGGTTCGGTCATATTTTTTTTTTTTTTTTTAAATTGATGCAATAACAGTGGCTTCTAGTTCAGCATGCTAACTTCCCAGGAAGTTTCAATTAATCGGAATCCCCATGGATTATGTCATTGGTAGGCAGGTTTCTAAACTGTCCATGAGATTTAGCGTGAGTAGACGGAAATTGTGCCCTCTTATAATGAGCATTAGTGAGGACCAAATATGTGAAGATGAGGTTGAAAATGGGTCATGTGCTTTGTTCAAAGTAAAAGTAAAAAATAAGCACCAAATCTAAAAGTATGTGTTCATCACTTTAATGTTTCAGCTCGTAAAGGTGAGGCTGACTTTAATTACTTTATGTGCTACTGGCTAACCTATAGGCCTAATAACACATCATTATTTTGTGTGTTTTGTATTAATAATCTGCATCTGCAAAGTAATCAGTAATTAGATGAGGGGAGGGGATGAACAGTGATGGCGGGGTTGGTTAGAGTTAGAGGCTATTAATATCGTGTGGGACGATCAATGGACAGAACCGCACACACATAAAAACAACAACACCACAGTCACTCACTTAACAATGTTACCAATCAGGTTAGGAAAGGAGAGAGAGAGAGAGAGAGAGAGAGAGAGAGAGAGAGAGAGAGAGAGAGAGAGAGAGAGGAAGCAGATCGCAAGAGAACAAAGAACAAAGAGAACGTGCGGCAGACAGAATGCTTGACAAAGCGACAAAGGAGGGAAACAGTGGAAGACAAACAAAGAGAGAGAGTGATGGAGACCGGAACTACGATAACCATGAGCGCTTCATGACTCAATAAAGCAAGACCTCACAAATAAACAAGAGACTGAGGACAATCTGCCAGGCTTTAGCCTCAGTTATACTTAGCTGCGTGCCGGTGTCAGGGGCGGCCTTAGTGATCTGGGGGCCCGTTTCAAGAGCTAATATGTGGCCCCCTATGCACCCCCCCAGCCCCAGATTTTTTTTTTTTTTTTTTTTTTTAATAAATATTATATAAAATAATATATAATAAATAATATATATAATATAAAATATATATATAATATATAATAATTATATATATAATATATATATATTATTATATATATTATATATTATTATATATAATAATAATATATTAAAATAAATAATATAATATAAAAACAGTTTATTTTATAAAATAATAATAATAATA
>NC_137606.1:44428674-44433674 GCF_963280865.1 Gymnoscopelus braueri
TCTCTTACAATAGTCCCACTGAACAGGTGCACCGACAAACCCGCAAACACGGACTGTATTCGCTGGAATCCTCACCCAAACTGGAGGCACCGTGGAGGATTTGAACCCCTAGTCTCCACGACGATGGGCAGGAACTTTAACCCTGGCTGCACCACCCGAGCACCCATGAAGTTATTTTTGGTCATAGTTATGCTGCAGATGTATATATTTTCATTTGAAAAGTCTAGTAAAAAATTGTGCTTAGAGAAATCCAAACATCCATGACTTGTATTGTAGGGCGCCCATACTGCCGGTCTGAAGAGACTGCCGGTCGGTGGCGGTGCTCACACTAAAGGGAACAAAATGGTGTACCTGTGATGTTGTCCGGCTCGTGGTGTTTGGGTGTCGCTCGGCGGTGGTCGGCGGTGACGCTAGGGAACAACATGGTCGACCGTAATGTTGTGAGTTTGTGCTGGCCGCAATTAATTATGCTCCGAGGGGGCAGATGTGTGGTGAGAAATGAAAAGTAGCCTACGCCACCCGTAAATTAATTGCGCGCGTTGTGGCTTGTGTTGTTAGTGACATGTGATATGTTGTTGTTGTGTTTAGTGCGAAACAATGACACGGGGAAATTATGGCTTTTCATCTTTCCGATGTATTATAGGATGTAAAAAAAAAAAAACACAAATTTTAAAAATGAAGCCATTGTCTATGTTTATATGTGATAAACATATATATGGCTGATGCTGTGAGTGAGAATTGACAATGACGTGTATTGATGCTGGGTATGGCATCATACCACTTGAACCCTAGTGTCCCTATTCTGGGCATGTCATAATAGGCGAACACTTAGCAAGAATAGCAGATCTACAAGCTTATAGATCTGCTATTTTCACTATTTGGAGTACAGTACATGGAAGGTTTAACTTTGTTAACTTCTGTTCCCTATGCCCCCTCGCTCTCTTTCAGTTTCGCGGTCTCACACACTATCTTCATTCCTTCACGAACCCCCCCCCCCTTCCTCCCTCTCTCTCTATGACTTGCTGTCTTTGTCTCAGTGTATTTTCATTGGTTTCGGTTTCCAAACATTTCATTCACTTCCTTGGCATGAAGAAACAGTACAAAGCAAATATTGTTTCAGATACAACTGACTTTTTACTTTTTTCTTTGGTACTCCTATATGTACCTCATTTATTCTTTTTTTTTTCACTTTAAATAATTGTTAGTTGTTGTTTGTTTAGTTTTTTCAGTCAAAACAAGTGGCTAAGAAGTTATCCTATATATTATTATGTAACTATCTCTCTTAGACGAGCACTGACTAGGTTTTTCCTGAACAGAGGATCTTGAAAATGTTTCTAAATAACTAATTGGTTTTAGGGGGTAGTCCTTTAATCTATTTAATTGAAATAGTCATCTCTTGGCAAGAATGCGGTATGTTATGTGGGAGTCACTGAACACAAGGCCTCGGCTCTGATATACCAAAAAGGAGGAACTAAGAGACCAATTTGATGTTACGTTTCAAAATATCCAGCTGATATTTTGCCTAGAAAATAATGACTAAAAGGACATGACCTTAACAAGTAGCAATTGTTTTACATTTACACCATAGGGTCTCAGGGTATGTGCATACAGGGGTTTTCAATTCCTCTCTTTCTGATCAGGAGAAACCAAGTGAAACGGGAACTGCATTCCAGCAGTTACTTCACGGTCATGGTTTCAGCCATAGTGATTGGGTCATAAAGTTGCACCCTTTCCAGTCAAACTTTCCTGGAGCAAGACAAAGCCAAGTCCCTGAAACATGTCCTTTCCACCATCAGAGGCTAGTAGAACCATTTGCCAACTGAAATTTCCCCTATAAATGTTGCTTGTTATCTTAATCAAAATCCTAATGATTGGAACTAAGCTCGTGCATCTTAAGACCTCCTCACAACAGCTTGATGCTGTTTGTTTTTTTGGCGCTTGTCGCCAGGACAACAGGCCGTCCCTCCCTGGGAGGTTGCATCACATGTGCTTCTACAAGCAGATAGTTTCCCTTCAGTTTACGGAACACTCGGAGCAGAGGAGCTCCCTCCGAGACAACGAGGAGAGGAGGACAGAGGACATAGTAAACCGTGGGAAAAAAGAGAAGGGCATTACACACGTAAACACTTAAACCCTACATTGTCGTACAATTTACTGACCCACCAGTACAACTGCAAAAGACTGATTTCTCAAATTTTCTGTGACATACATTACTGTATACCTAACGCTTCCTGTCAGCAGCTGTGAGGGAAAACTGTACTTTTCACAAATGTCAAGCATAAAGAAATCACAGACATGCCTAAACATGCTGTCACTCATGGCCATTGAATTTTGATTCATCTGGGAGTTGAACAACTTATCAATGACTTCTCTTCAAAGAAGGCCAGAAGAAAGCCAGTGGTTTAGGTAGGGTATTTTCACATAGCGTGTTTGACCATTCAAAATGTATATACGGTGCTGTACATGGCATTTATAGAAGAAAATAGACCTAAAGCGGCAGTACCGTAATTCAATATCTCAGAATAGCATATTTCAAAGTACTACATGTTGTGTTTTTGTGGGTCGCCCTGTGCTTGGCGAAGCCTCACACGAGTGCTATGCGTGTGTCTGTACTATGTAGGGGCCCATGGCGAGTATGTGCCCAGAGCCCGTGATCATGATTATTATCCATCTATATCTTTAACCCATTATAACCGGATTTTAGACCACAGATCTTAACCACTTCAGATTTTAGATTTTAATCACTTTTGCCATTATTTTATACTTTGGCTATTAAAAATAGCAGATCATACAAGCTCATAGCACGTCACTTCGTGCCGCAGCCGCAAGCTTGTAGATCTGTTATTTTTGAAAAATCTTGGACATTTGTGCAAATCTTTAAATAAAATATATTTTTTTAAGCAAAAATCTTTACATCTTTGCTTCTGGGGGTCCCTGAAACAACATATTTTGAGATGGGAGTCCGCGGCATGAAAAGGTTTGAGCACCACTGATATAGCAACATACGTTTTTCAGGAAACTGTTAAGATTTAGAAGACATTTCGTAGAATCGGCCTCAGGTCTTTAAGGGTTAAGACTTCTGAGACCTTGTGAAGCCAAATCACCACCGGCTAGAAGGACTACTCATTATGTTACAGACTACACCCTTAGCACACACTCACACTCACACTCACACACACACACACACACACACACACACACACACACACACACACACACACACACACACTGGTTTTGACGAGTCATCCCGCAAAGCAGGAAAAGATTGGCAGAGGAATTAGAAATCTCCTTTAGCGAACAATAGAAGCATTTGACAAATCATTATAAATATGAATAAAGATACACTGCAAATACAAGACTTTCTCACACACACATATGCACGCATGCACACACACGCACACACACAGTAAATATGGGCACATACTCAGTTACCATCCAGTAATGACCACCTCTCTTTCTCCCAATCTCTCCTCCATTCTCTCTTTATATCTCCTCCCTCCCTCCCACACACATTCTCTCTCTTGCCGTCTCTCTGAGGCAGAGGTTCTCAAACTATGGGTCGGATCCCCAAGTGGGGTCGCGGGAAGGTGAAGGTGGGGTCGCACATTGACAACTGAAAAAATAACAATTCATCCATCCTTAATCATGTTTTTAAAAAGCATCTCTCTCTCTCTCTCTCTCTCTCTCTCTCTCTCTCTCTCTCTCTCTCTCTCTCTCTCTCTCTCTCTCTCTCTCTCTCTCTCTCTCTCTCTCTCTCTCTCTCTCTCTCTCTCTCTCTCTCTCTCTCTCTCTCTCTCTCTCTCTCTCTCTCTCGTCTTACCTTCTGCCACAGAGCCTCTCTGGAGGCCAGGCTGGAGCATGCGGCTACAAACCAGCAGTTGCCCAGCTGGCCCTGGTGCAGGTCGTGGGCGCTGATGCCGTCCACAAACAGATGGGGGTCGGCACATAGCTCCTGGAGGATGAAGGGAGAGAGGCGGAGGTTAGGACGGATTGAGGGGAGGGGAAATAAATTTGTTTTCCTAAATTAATGTAAAAAAAAAAAAAAAACGTTTGGTTTATTGACAGCTCTCAGAGCTTTCAGAGATTTCAGCTTTTAGCTAACTCTGCTTTTAGAAGGCATTTGGGTTGAGGGTTCTGATAAAAAGAGAGTAGGGAGACAGACAGACAGACAGACAGACAGACAGACAGACAGACAGACAGACAGACAGACAGACAGACAGACAGACAGACAGACAGACAGACAGACAGACAGACAGACAGACAGACAGACAGACAGACAGACAGACAGACAGACAGGCAGACAGACAGACAGGGCAAGTCACTGAATATGTTTTCATGGCTCTATGAAGGAATAATTAGTTGGGCGGAGTGATGGAGAGGCAGGGTGGTTCTCCTTATAGACTTCAACCACAACATCCCTGTGCCCACCCAGTGCTACTGTACAAGGGCCCCCGTGGCTGCTGCCCCCTTAGCCTCATTTCAGAGCTCCAATCCTGGGTAAAGGACGATGAAAGTCCCATGCTGCTCAGGTCTGGATCACAAGCCTTGCCACAGGTTGATGCACTATGTCACACTAGGGCACGTGGGTCCATAAATCAATGGGTTAATCAGCATGTACTTCTTGTAAAAAGTCTGAACATTTGAGACAATTTCACAAGCTATGTTTTACCAACTTCCTTCCTTTTCTGTCACTCTGCTGCGGACTACTTTTGATGTGTCCTTGATAAAGTAATTAACTCCAGTGGCTTGTCTCACGGCACACCAGCTGGGCAGCTACCAGTTGCCAACAGGAAGGCTGGGAAGCTCCCAGTGGCCTGGCTAGGGATGAGATTATGTAAGATTTGATCTTTTACCATCATAAAAACGTTTGAGATTATTTTATTGTGGTGAATTTCCATTATGGTGATAATGGTGAATATCCTCACCATTGCAGCTGGTGTTCCTTCTGAGAGAGTGTTTAGTGCCAGTGGCACATTCACTCGACAAAACCAGAACATGCT